>NC_044256.1:21735727-21821594 GCF_003957555.1 Calypte anna | reverse complement strand
CCGCTTGCTCCTTTACCTTGGCCCGTCACCCATCTGCCTGCCAGCCTTGCGGGGTGCCAAAATGAGGTTTGGAGGGCACCCAGAAAACACAAAAAATAGGGGATGCCAATGCCTTCCACGGCAATACAACACCTGAGAAGTAACCGCTTCTGCAACCCACCGACCTTTGATCTATGGAGTGCTGCTTAACGTATGGACAATTCTGCTGAGACTCTTCCAAGGACCCTTGACCATACAGTGTGGGCAGGGCAGCTCCAAACCAAACTCTCAATGCTGAGGCCAACCCAATACACAACACTGCAAACCACAAAACTCGACCTCAAGAGAAAACTCTCAGGAAGATGAATGGTTCCAGGATCCAAGACAGCTCGGCTGGAAGACATACTGGGATGCAAGAGTGACACACAGAGGCTCCGTTGTGGCCCCAATAGTGTTGAAGGGCACCACAATTAAAGATGCTGCTGCAGTCAGGAAAACATGTTAGAAAACAACCTTTGAGAAAGCTATGATATACAAGACTGTTTGATGTTGTGAATTTGTTATTCAAGACAACACATCACTGAATGCATTGATAAGGTGTTTCAGAGCCTAGGGATGGTGCCCAAGGTGCAGGACCTGCTCTGTGAGCACAGCAAGGACATCAAGGCCGTGGAAAGTTCTAAGACAATACAGACAAACAGCAGAAACTACACACCACCACACACAAAGGCTGGAGCTGCCCTGCCCATGTTTGCATCATGTTGGAATCTAAACTGTTCCCTTCACCTGACCAAAGCTGCTCCTGGACAGCCCTCTCACCTACACTATCTTCCAACCCCCTCCTTGCAATTCTCAACTTTCCTCCTCCCTGCCCAGCCCTTCCCCACACCTGGTTCCACTTATTTTTCAGAGGCCTGGGCACCTGAAGCCATGGTCAACACAGAAAGCCACATCAGTAGGCAGGGATGTTCCTGTAGCCACAGGGTTCCTGTCTATCATGTGCCATGAAAAACTTCCAACCAACAGTACCACCAGCAAGTCCCACACCAGTAACACTAACCTCTTTTAGAACGTGGAATTCCTCCCAAGAGCCCCTGGGTGTTCCACTTACCCTCATTCTAGAGTTGAACACTGCAGCTATTACCACTTGAGGAACCAAAAAATAGCAAGACAGAGCAAACAACCACTGCACCAGCCAAACAACCCCAGCCCTCCTCCTCTCACCTGGTAGAGCTCCAAGCACAACACAAGCCCAGAGCAGACTGAGCCACTTACTAGAGGTGGAGGCTTATATGCCTGGACCCCACCCCAATGTGCTTCCCACAGTCCTTTGGGAAAGGCCCCTCATCAACCTGACTGCCCACACCTGGGCTACCCCAGCCCCAGCTGGAGCCCTTCAGAGAACATCATCCCCTGCTCCAGCCACAGCTGGGAGCTCTGTCCCCAGGGGCTGCCAACCCCACCCCCACCCCCCATTCCCCCCAAAGTAGGAAAATGTTCATTTAGACTCCTCAGAAATCCCAGTAGAGATGGAGACAAGGCTCAGTGCCTGAGCTGAGCCAGAGAAATGAAGAAAAGGAAAGAGAAAAGGAGAGTGAGGGTGAAATTGGGAGGGGTGGGAAAGAAGGGCACAGCTGCACCCATAGGGGGAGGAGTAAAAGGACAGGGCCACAATGACAAGAAGGGGGCAAGGAACCAAGCCACAACCAGTGCTGCCAATGAGCATCACACCAGCCACTGCCAACCTTTTCAGCACCTGACTCCTCAGACCCCCCACAGTGTTCTGCTCATTCCAGAGTCTGATGCGGGGGCTATGATTTCTTGACGTACAGAAGACACCAGCAAGACACAAGATTCCTGTTATGTTTGTCAGAAGTCACCTGCCCCCTGACCCTCCTGGCTACCATCCCAGCTCACCCCGAATGCCCATCCAATCCCAACAGGGCCAGCGCAGCACCTTCAAACACAACTGGAAAATGCTGCACTGAGCTGCCACAAGTTTCTTTCCCTTAGCACAAACCTGCCTGAATGCATCACCATCTGCACAGCCTACTCATGGGTATGGAGCTTAACCACCCTGGAGCACAGCCCTGCTCAGAGGGGTGGGACGAGGCACAGGTGTGGGGGCACCAACCAAGTGTAAGGCTAAAAATGGGCACGGGGGGGGGGGTCTGTGTGGGAACCTATGGGGCAGCAGGGATACCTGATGGGGCACTGGGGATCTCTGTGGGGCAGGCTGAGAGACTCTGGGGCAGCCGAGATGCCCAATGGGGCACTGGGGGGGGTCCTTTGGGGGCTGACTGGAGGACTATGGGGCAGTTAAAATGCCCTGTGAGGCACTGAGGGTTTGTGTGGGGCAGGTTAGGGGACTAAAGGGCAGCTGAGGGACCTATATGGGGCAGCTAAAACGCCCTATGGGGCACTAGTGGGCCCCTTAAGGGGCTGACTGGAGGACTCTGGGGCAGCTGGGACACCCAATGGGGCACTGGGGCTCTGTGTCAGGAACTATGGGGCAGCAGGGATGCCCTATGAAGCAGTGAGAATACTCCATGGGGCACTGGGGGCTGTGTGGGGCAGGTTGGGAGACTATAAGGCAGCTGAGATGCCCAGTGAGGAGGTGACTGTGGGTCAGGTGGGGGTGCCCGCTTGTCCCTAGGGGTCAGCATGTGTCCTGTCCCCCCCCCCAAACCCAACTCTCCCGCTACGTGTTCCAGCTGGGGTCCATGGCAGGGTTGGATCTTCCGTTACCTTGGCGCCTCCCTCTGCTGCTGCTGCAAGCCGCGGCTGCTGCCGTGCAGACATGCCCCTCTCATGGGCACAGGTCCTGCCCCATTCTCAGTGGACAAATGCCCTGGTGTAAAGGCCCCGCCCCCTCTCAGGTGTAGACACGCCCCCCGTGTGACAAACGCCCTGTGTACAGGTCTCATGCACACCCCCCTTTGTGTAAAAACCCTGCCCCCTCCTAGAAGACGCATCCCAAGACCAGGAAGCCACGCCCCCTTGTTGTGTGTGTGTGGGCACCCGCTCTGGTGCAAAAAACACACCACCACCGCCCCCTTGGCGTTAAGCCCCACCCTTTGGGAGCGCAGACACACCCCCCCTCTGAAGAAAACCCCACCCTTATTGGGTGTTGACATGCCCCCTTTGGGTATAGTCCCGCCCTCCTGAGATTGGATACACCTTCTGTATGGTGCAAACCCCGCCCCCTTTGGGTGTGGACGCACCCACTCTGGATGTGGGCACGCCTCCTTTGCATAAAGCACCGCCCTCTTGGAAATGAACACTTCCCTTGTGTGATGTATACCCTATCCCCTTAGCTGTAGCCAAACCCCTTTCGGGTATAGCCCCACCCTTCTAAGAAACACTCCTTGTGTAATGCAAGCCCCACCCACTTTGGGTGTGGACACATCCCTTCCAGCTTAAGCCCTGCCCTTTAAGGCATGGATACACCCCTTCAGTGATGAAAACCTTGCCCCACCCCTCTCTGGCTGTGGGCACGCCCCCTGGCATGGAATAGCCACCCCCTTTTGGATGTGGAATTGCCTCCTTTGATTAAGCCCCGCTCTCCTAGGAATAAACACTCCCTGTTATGCAATCCTCCTCCCCCCCCCTTTGGCTGTGGACATGCCCCTTTGCTTTAAGGCTTGCCCTCTTTTGCATGGAAATCCTCCCGTGTGAGGTGAACCCCGCCCTGCATGGGTGTGAGCACACCCTTTTGTGTTAAGCACACACACACACACACACACACACACACACACACCCCTTACAATATACACTCCCTTTGTGACAACCCCCTCCCCTTGGGTGTGGACACACCCCTTTTGTGTTAAGCCATGCCCTCCTGAGTGGGCACACCCCCTCTTCTTTGAAACCCCACCCCTCTTGGGCATGAACATATGATCAAAACACCTCCTCCCTTTGGGTGTGGTGTGTAAAGCCCTGCCCTCTTAGGAGTGGACACCCCCCCCACCGTGTCATGCATAACCCACCTTTTATCACTGTGGACACGCCTTCTTCAGATTAAGCCATGCCCTCCTTCATACAGACATGCCCCTCGGGGGTGCAAGCCCCACCCCCTTTGGGTGTGGACACACCCCTGTCCCATAAAGCCCCACCCTCCTGGGAAAAAACACTGCGTGATGCAAACCCCACCCACTTTGAGTATAGTCCCCCGTCATGAGTGAACACACCCCCTCTAATCATAACACTGCCCCATTTGGGTATGGACACACCAAGTCTGGTTGTGGATACGCCCCCTTTGCACTAAGCCCCACCCTCTGGGCAATAAACGCTCCGTGTGGAGACGCACCTTTTTTTTCATAGCCTTGCTATCATATGATTGGGCACATCCCCTGTGTGATGCAAGCTCCCTCCCCCTTTAGGTATCGACACTGCTCTTTTGGGTTAAGCCCCGCCCATTTCCGATGGACACAACCCCATGGGGTGCAAACCCCAACCCATTTTGTGTGTAGACACACCCACTTTTTCTTAGTCCCACCCTCCTGTGTGGACACACCCTCCGTGTGACTCAAACCCAGCCCCCCGCCCCCCCAGCCCCTACTCTAGGAGCCAATGCTGGTCTTCTGTTCCTGTCCTTGTCTCCCCCCACACACCAGCCTCACAAACACCTCCAGCATCACACAATTCAACGCGTGCCCGTATGGCTGCATCTCCGGTGGCAAGAAAGCTCCGTCCAACTCCTCGTCGCTGTGCCGAGAGACGCCATTTTCTCTCTCCGAGCTCTTCAAGACACTCCCCCACCCTTTTTTTTGCCGCTGCCACTCCCGCGCCCCCCCTTCGGGTCCCCCCGTGTTCGCGGATCCCCTCTGACTGTTCCCGGCCCCCCCCCCCAAGCCCTGCTCTGCCCCCCATGCCCATCTCCCCGGCAGCCATTTCCCCCTCCCCCAGCTCGCTGCCGCCGTTTTGTCTCCTCGTAGGCACCGTCGCGCCATCACACTGGCGAGTCACTGCTGCAAAGTTTCGGGGCCCGCTGATTGGCCGCCCTACCCGCTTACATTGGCTCAGCCGCTGGTGTGCCCAACCTACTTCGTGAGGTGATAC
This sequence comes from Calypte anna, assembly GCF_003957555.1. Lineage (NCBI taxonomy): Eukaryota > Metazoa > Chordata > Aves > Apodiformes > Trochilidae > Calypte > Calypte anna. The sequence continues at coordinate 21,816,554 of NC_044256.1, read as the reverse complement.
AGGCGCTGATTGGTTGGCCCTCTCCCGACTACGCTGCTCGCACCCGCCCCCTCATTTTGCACTCTCCCGTGTTTCTGATTGGTCAGCGACGCTGAGGCCGCTCTGCCATTGGCCAATGGGCGGGAATCAACAGCGCCCCCTCATTGGTCTCTAAGAAAAATTAGTTAAAAAAAGAAAAAAAAAAAAAAGGTGAGGGAGGGGCAGAGAGTGCCCTTCCCTTGTCTAAAGGACTCAGGCACCTTCTCCTCTTGGAAGAAAGGTCGTCCATTTTTCCGTCTGTTATTAAGTACACGCTGAACAAGTCAGGGGTTTGTCGTTCCCCCCAGCAGCCCCTGATGGACTGTCCCGCACTTTAGGGTCCCCCCCTGTCCCCTATAGCCACCAGTTGGGGGTCTGCTGCTGCCCCAGAGCACCCTCCACAAGTGCCCCCCCCAGCACTATAGGGTCGCTCCGGTTCAGCCGTGGCCGTAATTTCACCACCGGCAGCTTCTTCACCAGGTCCTGACGAAGTGGTAGCTCCTGACCTGTACCGACCAGTACACACTGTATAGACCCGTATGCAGTATAGATCAGTCACACATTCACTGACCCATTATTCACACTCAGTGCACAAGAGTAGCCCCCAGTGCACCCTTCCAGCCCCCTCAATACACAGCAGTTTACACCACTACCCCCAAGTTCCACTTCAACCCCTCCCAGTGCTCCCATCCCCCCTCCAAGTTGCCTCCTGGTCTTATCTGTGCCCCTCCCACTCATTCCTAGTTGCTCCCAGTGCCTCCACCCCTCTACCAGTACAATCCTGTAGCCCCCAGTGCCTCAGTGCACACCAATTAACTCCTTACAGCCTCTTTATAGCCTCCCTCTAGTCCATCCCAGTGCCCCCCAGTATAAACTGCCTGATGCAGACGTGTAGAGAACAAGAAACACATTTTTATATAAAATGACCTGTCTCTCTCCCTGAGGCTTACCTCCTTCCTTCCTTCTCTCTTTATAAGGGGTTTTTTTATATTTCTAAAATGTAAACTATGACATTAAAATTCCCTGGAAGGCAAGTTATGATCCAATTATCAAATTCAATCACATTTTAAGATATTTCTAAAATTAAGTTCAAGTGTTAAGTAATGTCAAAGGCATTCAAACTGCCTCTTCTCTGTCCTGATATGCTTCCGTTGCTGAAACTCCTGAACAGCACTTTTTTTTTTAGACAGAAAAAGTCCCTATAAATGTAATCCAGTGAGCCAGATTGCAGGAACAAAAAGGCAAACCTCGATCAGAAATTACAGTTCTGTGACTAGTTTGTATGTATGCAGAGCAAGGTAATTCCAAAAGCAAGGTAATTCCTGTGTAGCCAAAAAACCACATTCAGATGACAGCAACTGACTAAGTTCCTCTATTTTCTGTCTGCTTAAAGCTACACTAACCCTCTCTGTTGGGAACCAAGGTGGTGTTACCTTGGGGTGAGAAATGGAGCTTGGGGGGAAAAAGGGAATTGGAGGGGACCTAGTGGGAGAAACGGGGGTTTAGGGAGGGGGGAAGGGGACTGGGGGGAAATAAAATGGGTAAGAGGGGATTTTGGAGGGGGGGAAAATTAAGAGTTATGGGGAAAAAAGAGAGGAGAAATGTGGCTCTGGAGGAGGAAATGCAGTTAGAGGAGGGAAATGGGGGCTGGGGATAGAAATGGGGATTTTAGAAAGGGTCTGAGGGGGAGAGAAATGTGCCTCTCGAGTGAAAAAAGGGGTTTAAGGGGGGAAATGGTGGTTCAGGGGCTGATGTGGGGCTCATAGGGCCTAAAGAGCTCCAGCCCCACAGCGGGGGAGTGAGGGGTAAGTTAGGGGGTGGGGTGGCTGTTGCACACCCTCAGGGTCCCCCCCAGGGACTTCACCCCTGCAGGTCTTTTTGCCTATTAGACCCCCCCAGACCCAGCTCTGCCATTCTGGGACACCCAAGAGCTCCTTAAAACCCCCACAACCCCACTGAGAACCCCCCCAGAAACCACCTGGACCCCCCAGGGCACCAAGAGCATGAGTTACTCGCATCATACTGAAGCATGATGGGAAATGTAGTACTGTCACACTAAAAAAAAAAACATTTTATCAAATTCAAACCAAATGAATTGGTTGAAATTATCCAATTCAAATAATCAAATTCAACCAAAGGCTTTTCTATAAGGTATTTCTAAAATTAAGTTCAAGCATTATTTAAATAGTCTCACAAGTATTCAGACTGCCTCTTCTTTACTCACATGCGCCTCGTTTGAGGAAACTGTCAAAGAGCTCCTCCCTAAAACAAAATCGGAAGCTTAAATTTCACATGAAAATTTAATAATGAAATCATAAAAATAACAATAAAGTAATAAAACTTTACAAAAAAGAATGAAAATCTAGGCACTCGCAGAAAAATTATACCAGCATCACCAGGATTTCCCATCTGAAATGATAACCTTTGACAACATAATAAAGAGGTGAAAATCAGCTCAGTGGAGCCACATTCTGAGATGTAGTGCTATATAGGTGTATGTTGTAAAGTTTGGACAGAGAAAGTCTCAATAAATGTAAGGTCACAGTATGCTTAGCTTTTATCCAGAGATGATTTTGGAGCCAAATCCGGGAACTCACTATCTCCCAAGATCCGAGAGCAGAGGGTGACTTTACCTGAGCAGATCTCCCCACAACTGGCTGATGCAGAGGAGACACAAAACCACAAAACTGTTTTTTGTTTTCGTCTTCAGTGTAAACCGGCATCCTGGTCAGGTCATAATAGAGAAGAAAGATGCCCTGGTTTTAAGGTACCAACACTGCCTGTGAGCCAGGCCAGGCTGCGAAGACTTGGATTCAAGCAGACCTTTTTTCATTTCTCTGAAAGCACAGACACCTGCGTAGAGGACATAAGTCTAGTGTGAAGTGAGGCACTTCAGGATAAACAGAAATTGTACCTCAGCCGTTAAACCCCACACAGATACACCACCACTTAAGACACAGATTCTTAATGATGCTTTCACACTTTTAATTTACCTTATCCATTTAGTGTTTAATTGCATTTGCTTACTGTTTATTAACTGCATCTGCCAACTAATATACTGCATCACTACACTAAACTTATGTTCCAACTATATTCTACATATTAAATATTAAAGCTTCATTGTAATGTATTCACAAAGTAACACACTAAACTTTTATCAGATCTGTCTTTTGGTAACCTCTTAATCTGCACACAAAGTAAGCTTTTCACATCTGCCTACCCTATATTTGGTAAATCATACAGCAGAACAATGTATAGAAATCTTCCCTTTTTGCCTCCCACTACAGATCACTGCATCATCTTGGAAAAGCAGTTTAAATCTGCAATAGAGAAAAAAAACAACCCAGAGTTCCTCAGTGTCTCCAAGCTCTTATGTTGAATGTTTGGATAAAGAGCCATAAATAGCACCACCCACCTTAAAACATTTGTTGTGGTTTCTATCCCAGCCAGGAGGAGTTCTCCCACAGAAAAAATCAGGGTCTCTCTTGACCACGCAGATTCTGGATCTTGATTCTTTGGGGATTTCTCTATAATGTAAAGCAGAGACATCCTGTTGGCTGAAAACAGCATTGCTCTGGTTTTGACCTAAAACACGAACAGAGCACGCACACATCCTAAAACCCAAGTGCCTCCAAAAAGTCTGATCTTTTTTTTATTTATTTTATTTTATTAATTAGCACGCTCTGCAAAGTGCATGGACATATAAGGGGAACATAAAGAGGTGTAAAAGTGATACTTCCTGTCTTTAAATCCCTTTACTTCACCTTCTCAAGAGTGTGCCAACAGCAACTGGAATTTTAAGCTTTCACAGAAAAAAATAAGTTATGGACTACCCTTACTAAGCTGAAGCTATGTATTTCTCTTACATCCACATCCCGTTAGACCTTGCTTCTCACCCCGGGTCACAATAAAGGTTTCCTGGTTTTTAACCCCTTTCCTTGACGTTGAGTTCATTCACTAACTAAAACAGGGGAATGGGTGAAAATAAGGACACACATCAGAGGCCAGGACTCCCGAGAGAAACTGGAGCGAAACTGGGTTCTAGATGCTCAGCTGGATATTTTAAGCCGCTCAGCAAAGACAGGACTTGATCACAGCGGCAACCAAAGTGCTTTTGCCTCAGCCCCTTCATTTCACCTCTTGACAGTGTTTTCGAAGCCGAGAGCATGCCAGGTCTGGACATCTGGTTAGAATAATTAATTTTTTTTTCACGTAAAGCTCTATTGACCTTCAACATAAAGGATTTTATGTATAATTCTAAAATAATAAATAACTGGGAGGAGGGGGGTTGCTACCAGATTTAAATTAAGAAATTTTCAGAAAGCATGGAGTCAGGCACCCACTACCACCTGAAGAAAACGGAATCCCTCCTACCTAACAGATTCCCGGTTTCTACGCAGACCTTCAGATTCTGAGAGCCCAAGAGCCATGGGCAGCCTTGTTGCCCCCTTCCTGACAATCCTTTCAAGTAACATCTGCAACAAGGCAGCACCAGCTGTGATAGGGAAGGAGATAAAGAAGTGGAGAAAACAGCTAAAGCAAATGTTTTGTGTGATGAGAAACCCATCTAGTGGACAAAAAAAAAAAAGTTTTATATAAAAGACTTAAGCACATACCTCCCATCCATCTCTGCAGGCTTCTGAAACCAGGGAAAAACCAGACCGGTCTAGCTGCCAAGGTTTCAACGTTTTGCCCTGATGAGCATGGCGTTCTTTGACTGACCAGCAGCCGCTCGGTACAAACGGCAGATACGCCTCCGAGATCGAAACTGAAGACCCTCGGGGGGTGGAGGGAGTGGGGAGGTGAAGGGGAAGGGGGGCGAAAGAAAAAAACTTGTAAAATGGTATCGCAACCAAATCTTAAGAAGAAATCGCTAAATTTCTGCCCCAGCCAGACTCTGACTGGGTTTAAACGGAGGCCCTCTGCACTCCCTACGGATGATGCCGAGGGGTGGGCAGGGTGGGGGAGAGAGCCGCCCGGCTCAGCTTTTGTTTCTTCGGCGGCACCGCCCCTGCACAGCACACGCACCCTTCTGCACGCTACCGCCCTGGGAAGTTCCAGTCCCCCTCCCAACTCTACGCAGCCGCTCCTGCCCCCAAGGAACCGGCGAGCAGAAGGCGGGAACAGGACGGGGCTACCCTGACACCCCACCCGCCCAACCGCCCCCGGGCCAGCACTCCGCAGAGCAGCCCCGCGCCGCGCCCCCTCCCCCCCACTCACCGTCCCCGCCGATTCCGCCCCTCTCCTCGCCTCAGAGGAGGGAGGCGAGAGGAAGTGGCCAGAGGCGGCGCCCACCCGCCGCTCTGCGGTTCCGTGCTGTGCCCGCCAGCAGCTCCGTACGGTGCGAGCCAAAATCCCGCAGCGCCGCCATGACTCCGGAAGCACCGCGGTATCACGTCGCAGGAAGTCATGGCTAGCGGAGTTCCGGAAGCGATGATGCGCACGCGCGGCTGCAGCAAGCGGCGCTCCGAGCGGTGAGAAAAAAATGTCATTAAAATAAACAAATAAAAAGTAAAATAAAGGACCAAGGACCCAGGCGTCCGGGAAAGGACATTCAAGAGGTCGGGCACCCAGGTCACTCTCTGTGACCAGGGCCCTCCCTATCCCCACTCACCTGCTCCTCCCCTGCCCACCGCCGCCGCGGGGACGCAGTAGCTGCCCCACTGCCATCATCCTCCCCAGGTTTTCTACATCTTTTACAGCGGCCTCCAGGATACATGGTGGCTACCGTTACCCTGTGTCACGTCCACGCAAAGAGATTCAGAGCACACTCATTCACAGAGCAGCAAAGGTGCAGCTAGATCCTGTTCTCTCAAACCTGTCCCTCCCTGGAAAAGAGTCTTGACTGTGTTCAAGAAACTTTATTCAAGGATTAGCAAAATGGGGATGGAGAGGTAGAAAGAAACTTTTAAAAGTGATGGGAGTACAAAAAACAGGCAATAATTAAAAAACCATGGACACAGAATGTGATAGGAAACAGTGGTGGCTTGCCCTCTGCTAGCCACTAGTGCTCACCAAGCCGCTCCTGGCCCTCCTCAGGAAGACAGGAGTAGAAAACACAACATAAAAGCTTGTGGGGCAACGTAAGAACAATGACATCATTCACCCACTATCGTCACTGACAAAAGAGATTTGACTTTAATTTACTGTCAATCAAAATCAGAGTAGGATATGGAGAAATAAGAACAAATCAAACACTCCCATGTGTCTGTTTTTTTCCTGGGCTCATCTTTGCCCCCCACTTCTCTGACTCCTCCTTGCAAGCAACACGGGGAGACATGAGAACAGGGGTCACAGTCAGTTTATCCCAAGTGTCTACTGCTCCTTCCTCCTCACCTTCTTTTGCTTCAGCATGGGGTCCCTGCCCCAGGGCAACAGGTGCTGCCAGAACACCTGCTCCAGAATGGGCTACCCACAGGATCACAGCTTCCTTCAGGCACATTTGTGGGGTCAGGATTCACAGGCTGCACATGGGATCTATCCCACCATGGACCTCCATGGGGACAACCTGTATCACCATGGTCTTCATCACAGGGGGATTTCTGCTCCAGTGCCTCCTCCCCCTCCTGTACTGAATTTGGTGTTTGCAGGGCTGTTTCCCACTCACATTTTCTCTACCATAACTTCTGCAGAGCAGTTTTTAGTCACCACAGAGGCGCTACCAATACTGCTGACTGGCTCAGCATTGAGCAACAGCCAATCCATCTGGGAACTCAAACTGGCAGTGTACAACACATAGGCAACTCTTCACGGCTCCTCACAGAATACAACCCTGTACTGTGCCACAGATAATGAAACCTTTCCACCATGCTCACCCAGTGTGGAGTCCACTGTGCCTGGGCCCCACCTGTGTGTTTGTGGCTTCTACTGCACTCAGTTCACACACCATCCAAGGGGACAAATGATTTTTTACTTAGATGCAAGTTACAAATTTTACCAAGAAATAAAGAGGATTTTATAATATAGCTATCTCCCATGGTAAATACAGTCGTGCAATGGAGTAAGCAAAGCTAAAGCACAAGTAAATTATAAAATATATAGAATTAAGTGCTGAGACTGGATCTTTTAAATGGAGCTTTTTCCTTTAATTAAAAAAAAAAAATCCATGGCTAAAAACAGAATCACAGAACTGTTTTGGTATGAAAAGACCCTGAAGATCATCCAGCCCAACTGCTCCTCCATCACTGGCAAGGCCACCACTAACCCATGGCCCTCAGTACCTCATTTCCACTGCTCAGAAACCCTGCAGGGGTGGGGACTCCACCTGGGCTAGAGCCTGACAACTCTTTTCAGGGAGAAACTGTTCCAATCTAAATCTCCCCTGGCACAACCTGAGGCAATTTCCTTTTGTTCTATCGCTTGTTACTTGGTAGAAGAAGTTTTAGCACCCACCTCACTCCAACATCCTCAATCCCTCTCTTCCTAAGACTTGTGTTTCAGACCCTTCACCCAAGTCATTTAACAACACAACTGACCTATGAATAACTTTAAATTTGTAACTAAGAGATATGTCTCTTTTTAAAAAATATTAAGGAAAAAACTAGGTGTGAGCTGGAGCAACTGATGATTTTAAAGGTCAGATTTAGTTCTTTTTAAAGAGTCTCTGCATTTTTATTGGATACAGCAGAACACCCAGCACCAACACCATGGTTTAAAAAAAAAAAATCAACATCAATGCCATAAAAGAAACAGGGACTTGAGTATAGCTAGAAAAATTTAAGTTTTTAAAAGCTAACCTAGTTAAGATAGACATCTTCCTTTGACAAATCGGCAGGTAGAGCCTAATATTCATTGCATCAGATACATATATATATATAAAGAACATTGCTCTAAACTGGAAAAAAACCCTTATTTTTACATTTCAAATGCTTTGCAAGCAACATTGAAAGTTAACATGTCTCAAGAGACTTTTTACATTTCCTTCCCCTTCCTCAAAAGGCTCTTTTCATCTATAAGCACTAGTAAATACATTCCACACTCCCTCTATTTGAGGAGACATCTGTAAATCACTACAGTGTGATAGAAAGAAAAAAATTAAGAAAAATGAGACACTGAAGCTGTTCTATGCGGCTATAGTACATAATCACCAACAGTCCAGCCACCATTATGACAGTTACTGATTCCGTAGACCATACTAGTTCTTTCCTGGCAATCAGCCCTCAACAAGCTTGCAAATAAATGTGTAACCTGGACCTTGACCATTTCTTATTTTGGTCATTGCTGTTAGAGAATAATTGGAGTCTGAATACAATCTTCTTGCCAGAAAGAGTTGCAGAGGCAAACCAGCTGCTGTGCAGTGCAGTCTCTCTCCTCACACAGGCAACGATAACTCAAGCCTCATGAAGCACACAATTAGACAAATAAAGCATCCAGATGTCCTAAGCATACTCCAATATTAGTTTAATCCCCAGCGCCATATAAAAATAGATTCTAAATTAACTGCTTTTCAGAGGACCTTCAAAGGTAGATACAGATCATAAATAAGCCAACTCCCTGCAGACTCAATCAGGGTCGTCAATTCACAAGTCCTCCTTCATGATACATTTGATATATTTTAGCACAGCATGGGCATACACTGATACATAGCTATGTCATTAAAAAGTTGTACGTGCAAGTATGTAATCATCTCCCCTTTCACTGCTGGCAGAGGTCGGTTACTTCCCATAAAATTTCTTATTCAGAAGAAAGATCAAAAGGTTGACATTCACTTTTGCTCTGTCAAACAACTTCATGACCGCAACACCTTCGTACTGCAGCTGCAAAAGATCCTGCCAAGGAGAATGCTTCTATGAGTGCAAAATCTTCAGAAGGTTAGAAAGAATATACAAGACCCTGTGCTACAGAAAGATTTTGAGGAATATCTGATCACAAAGCACATGGAGTAAGACAGAGCAATGAGGGACTCGTAAAGATCCACTCATCCTCCATGAAGAACAAAGTTCCTCTAAGGCATTTAAGATCCTATTTATTAAAAAGTAATAATTAAAAAGAAAGGCAGAAATAGCAGACAATTCTAAGAATGCCAAATTTCTTGTCTAGCCATCTCCACAATTTTCATTTGAACAGTAGCCATAAAGTTGTAATGTTCAGAAAGGGTCTCCTGCGTGCCTAGTTATATCGTGTACCTGTGAAACATTACAACATTCCACCGTGTTACTTTCTAAAAATCTCAGTTGCCATAGGTGTCAGTCAGGTGGCTTACAGCACTGCAGTTTAGGGCAGAGAAAGAAATGGCATCTCTGACAGGACCACTGACATTATGCCAACTGAGTCTTTTGGGTGTTCATGTAGGCAGAATTTCCAGTTAGACTTTGCTCCTGTCAGTGATGCACCTGACAGAGAAACAGAACTCCTTGCACACAGTTATCTTGGCAATGAGTTTCTTCCAGCAAGCCTGCTCTTGAACAGTACTTATTGGAGAAGGCATTCAGGTAGTGCTTCTACTTATGTTGTGCACATTCCAAAATTCAAATCTGGTTCCTGCAGCCATCCAGCCTGGGTGATACTGGAGTAAACAATCATAAAAAGCTATTTCTGCTGCCTTCTGTAAAAATTCTGGCAAAGGCAATGCAAGGCTTTTGAAGTGATGCTAACTATACTTGGATGACCAACAGCAATTCCCTCATTGCTGTCCCCTCAGCAGCAAGCAGAACTCACGTGGCACTATTAAATAGGACAGTTCTTACCTGATAATGTAACATAAAGGTTTCCATCTGTACCCCCATGAATTTTGCTTTTACCTCAAAATCTCCTACTTCTTCTGTTGGACTGATTTCAAATATCACATTTTTAAACCTAAGAAATTTGAGAAATGAAAAACCACAGTTCATTACTGAACAGGGAAAGAACACATGGGATGAAATCTGAAGGTAAGTTGTGCTGCACGTGCACACCTCATTCAGTGCACAAAGTACAAAATGCAATTCAATCTGAAGAGAACTGAGAAGTGATTTCTATGCACGGTTTCTTGGCCATTGGGATGCGAGTCCAGATTGCCAAAACTATGCCTTTAACAGCTAAGTCTACCAGCACTGTTAAGTTCCAAGAACAAAACTGCAAGACAGTCTGTCACAATCTCAAAGCTTCTGTTCCTCAACTTCCAGCACCTAGACTATGTTCAGAGAAATGAGAATATAGGATATTTGGTTTCCTCTTCCTCTGAGAAGGTAATTTAACTCCAAAAGGATTTTTAAAAGATACTCACTGGTTACCTTGCAGGTCCTCAATCTCTAACAGCACTCCCTTCTCATGAAGTCGAGCTGCTGTATATTTTAGAGAAATCTTCTTACTGTTTTTGCCTTTCATCTCCCGAGGTTTCTTAGAGACCCTGAAAAAAAAAAACCCGAGAAAAAAACAAAACAACAACAACAAAATCACAAGATGATCAAATGAGTAAAGAGATTTCAGATAGTAAACGTTCCTGTTTGGATGATGGGATAGAACCATCATAGCTAATTAACTATAAGTAACGCAGATCATTGATGATATATTTCTACTAGTGAGTTTATCCAGAAAGCACTTGTAGCTCATATCAGATATTCGATTTTTCACTATTTACCCATCGCTCCTATGCTACAGGAGAAGAAAATAAAACCAAACAAAAAATACCCAAAACATTACCACATGGTACTTCATAGAAAGCAGCACCATCTATCATTAGGCAGTCCAGTGCTTTCCCAGATATTTTAATTCTCTGTTCCTAGAAAGGGTGGCAGGACAGACTCACTGACCACCATGTGCATTATGGGCAATCTGCTTCATTGCCAATGGACTCTCTCCAGTCCCCTCTCCACAAGGGACCAAAATTCTTTCAGGTCCATCTTCTTGACCTCATTTGGAGCACTACCCACCACTGCTGAGACCCCTCTATAGAGAGCTTTGAGGAGATGGTTTTACAATTGTTCCCAGCAACAATGTAGAAATGCTTCCTACTTCAGGCATGGCATGTCTCCAAGACACTTACTTGCCCTTGCTGGCCAGATTATCCAAGCAGGTTTTGATGTAGCTTTTGTAATAATCCACTTGTTCCCCATAGAAAGTAGCTTTGGAATTCAAGGCACTGTATGTCTGCTGCAGCTTGACCAGCTCTGCCTTTCTTCTCTGACGGTACCTACGCTGATTTCGGATATCCTGAACCACAGGAGAAGACACACAGAGACTTAAAGTCATTCAAGCTCTCCAGTTGGTTGAAGAGCACGTAATCTTTGGAACACACCATTTGATTTTGCTTAATGTTGGTTCATGCTACAAACTGGAATTCTCAGTTGCAACTTGCTCCAGTTTAAGTGTCACCACTTTTCTGTGCAGTTTTTTGAACTAAACAACTCTACACAAAGCAATTAATTTGAACCTTCTTTCTGCTTTCTTAAAACTTCTATTTGAAGTGACTAGAAGTGTTCTAAGGCATTTAGACTAGTCTAATGACTAGAATGCTCACTGACAGAAAGTGATCTAAAGGAAGACAGCAATTTTTGCCACTGTGGGGCTGGAAAGGTACCTTACAGCCTAAGCACAACACAGACTTCCTTATCTTTCTTTGTTAGAGAGCTGTCCTTAAGGATACATAACCCTAAAATCTGAAAAAAAATCTGAAAAAAACCCATCGTGTTAAAGGTGACTTCTATCTTTTGAAATAGAAGAATTTTATGCAGATCCTTAAAGGGAATTATTTAGTTGGATGCAGTGATCTTAGAGGTCTTTTCCAACTGTGACAATTCTGTCTGTGATTCACTTTACATATTTAACATTTTCCAAACAGCTTTTTGGTAAACATGTGATATAAAACACATGTTAGATCACTTTTGCAAGTTTTTCTCAGCTCCCCCATCTATTGTTAGGTATTCTTGAACAGGTACATTTAAATAGCAATCACAACTTGGATGTCTATAAGTTAATGGGCAAAACTTCCACATGTAAGTCTGTAGAGGCTTTACTTAAATTAGTGAAAAGTAGCAGAAAAAAGATCAAATATCAGGACTTCCCCACCAAGCTGTAATGCTTTTCCTTAAAACTCCCTGAGATTCTGGCAACAGAGTCACTTGAGAAAACACAAATGGCCTATAATGGAGGAGTTCACAAATGGCAAGAGGTGGAAATGCTAGGGTAATAGGTAGGCTGTATGTCTGTAAATCAGTTACAACAAAACTTACTCCTCCTGAAAACTCATGCCAGTTTCACAACACTGAACTGTGGAAAAAGCTCCACTATAATTAGTACCTTGGCAATGTCATTGATTAGTTCTTGGTATTTGTTGTTTGCATTCACTGTCCCCAGTTCTGTCAACTTCTTCAGGCCTGCCTGGATTTTTTCTTTTTTTTCTTGAAGATTTAAGTTTCCATCTTCCTTTACAGACACAGACTTTTTCATCTTATCAGGAGTTTTAGCATCACGAATGGCCCGTTTCTGCATAGCTCTTTGATGCTCCACTTCCTAGAAAAAGAAAAAAAATAGCAGTTTCACCAGCAGATCGGTTGTAAGGTGAAGAAAAAATCCAAACCCTACCACCAACCCCCGCCAAAACAAAAACACACAAAAAACCAGAAACAACACCACCCAGATTGTCTGACCTCCAACCTAACACTGGCAAAAGAGTTTTACATTTTTCTTGGTTGTTTCTCTACTGACTCCAATGAATCCATGTTTGATGAACACATTCCACATATGGGAACCAGCAAGGCCTACCTGCTGTATAAAATGGTTTTCTAGATAAAAAGTTTCTAACTACTGGAAGAGCAAGATTCACAAAAGCAAATTATTTCCACTATATTTCCTCCTAATTACTATTACGTACTGCTCCATCATCAGTGGAGACAGCTTCACTGCAACAGAGAAATGCAGATTCCTAAATATATCCATATATATCTATGTAAACCATGTCATACTTGCTCTGCGGTAGCTGGAGTTCCCAGGATTTCAGTCAGCGTTTCCCCTGGCTGGAAGCGGATTACATCAACAATTAAACGTTTTGTGCTGCAAAGAAATAAAGAACAAGAGGAAAAACTTACAATTGAAAGACCTTCAGTACTGTTCTATTCTATCCTGTTCTGTGCCAATGTTACTGGTTCACCTAAAGTCAGATTATCCCTGGACATGCACTTAGATATTCACAGGCTTAGACTCGACCAGACCAGAACCACAAGAAATACTTTGATTATTTCACTCTGCTACCAGAAACTGGTTTCCTGAAAGAATAATCTAGGTCATGCATACAATTTGCTCCCTATTACCCCCTCAGACAGGGACAACCTGACCCCACATATTCCAAGGCAGCCCCAGCACTGCAAGCAAATAGACATCAGCACATCAGGGAGCTGTACTCTACATCTCAGCAACAAAGCTGTTTAAAAGTAACCAGAAGTCAGTATTAGTACCAAGTCCTCCAGAACAGAGTCTGGCAATAATGAAATCCCTTCAATACTGTTTTACTGCCATTAAGCTAGTAACACCTGTATTTTCCCCAAAAGGCTTAGTCTTCACCTACAGTCAGGTTTGGGTACAGCAAGTGCAGAGAGCAGGGGTCTGCATCATAAACCAGAACAGGGAAGCAGCAACAGCATCTTATTTGAAATGCTCTTTACAAATCATTCACACATAGGCAAATCCAACTGCTAGTGTCACACTCACTCAAATCTAAAAAAATTTTCTTTTTGGGACTTTTCCCTGCCAGAACCACTCAAGATAGATTTTTAAAGAATGAAAAATTCAACACTGACAAAGACAGGGACAAATTTGACAGCCAGAGCATTGAAAGAACATGGCTAGAAATGTATTTGGATTAACAGTCACAAACTTGTTTAAATTACACTTCAAGGATTTTATTTTCACATGCACACTAACTGTGAAAATTCAGGTTCCTCCACCTCTTTACAAACATACCAGGTAGTTACCCTTTCACTTACTTCAACAGAATTGTCCTTGCATCCACCTCTGCATTCTCATCACCAGGAACATCAAATTTATTAGTGAGTGTGAGAGAAACCTCAGTCTTTGCTAGCATTTCCCTGTTGGGGTCATTAACATTGCCAGACCCTTCCCCTGCCAAGCAGAAAGAGTTTATATATTATACCATATTCTTTACATTTTGACTTCCACACTTTGTCATTTTTCCCTACATAGCAGACCACAGAAAAACTACACTGTTTCCTGTATGATCAAAAGCCAGGCTTTTAAAGGAGCCTTCCTTTAAAAGCCAGGAACAACTTTTAGAAACATCATCTAATATGTTACACTTTTTCTTTACAAAACAGAGAATGCACCAGCCAGAAAGGCACCAAGAAGTCACTAGAGTTTGTATGCCTTAATGATGGATATATATTCCACACGGTATTGCACCATCTCACTCTCCAACTGAGAGTAGATGAATTGCCAGAAATACTTCATAAATAAAAACATGACCACGCTTCTATGTCTGTGTTGGCAACCATCTTCTATTAAACACAGTAAGCTATCCTGTCTAAAGGAAATTTTCCTGCTGTAATTGTTTCTGAACTTTCACCAGAACAATTGTTAGGATGCTTCCTCTCCCACCTGCTTTAATAAAGGGCTGCAGAAAGAATAAACTCTGACATATGAACCACATTGATACAATGCATGCAGGAGAAATTAAATGGGGAAGGTAGACAAGTTCTCCTTAAGCTCAAGGTATAAGGTTGCTCAGATAACACTTCTGTTCTTTGCCAGGGCTTGGAAGAAAATGTGCTAACAACCATTCCTTTAAAAAGTTCCAACCTTTCTCAACAAGTGAGCTCAAAATAAGCATTTTGCTGTGAAAGCATCCCCTCCAAAAGACACTCTCCATTTGCCCCACACACACTAGATTTCACACTTCAAGCAGAAGCAAGACAGAAACCATGGAAGGAGAGAAGCTTGTGCAACTTTCCGGTGTTTGTTACATCCTGAAGCACTGAGCCACAGCTCAGATATTTAGATAGCTTTCACAGATTAGTAACATCAGTTCCTTCCTCCCCCTGCTAGAATAAAGAGGATAAAATTCTTAACATATTTAAAAAAAGCTCTAAAGGAAGCAGAAAATGTTACTTGTCCATATGTAAAAGATCCCTATAGAGACACACATCATTTAACAAACTTGTTACCATACTATGAGAGGAATGTATACAGACAATAAATCATGCTCATTTTAAGACAATAAATTAGATCACCTATTAAGGATTCAATTGTAGGAACCTCTCCAAGGTCATCCAGCAGCTCATGAATTGGATCATTGTGCTCAGGAGCAATCGCATCTTGATGGTCTAAGAGCAACTAGATGAACAGAAAGAACATTTATGTTGTTAACTGAATATCCGTTGCTAGACAGTACCTATACATTACTTGGAGCTGATGTATTTTTTTGAAAAAGATTTTATTTCACTAAACTTCAAGCAGCAGTATCAACATTCAAAGCTATGCCGTTATCACATACTCAAATACTTCCAGAAGAAACTCAGAAAAGCCACAAGCAATTACTGAATTCTATAAGCCAACAAGCTCTTTCACACTACAAAAGACAACTTTTGGTCTTGAATTTGGTAATTCTTTGTTTCAGCTAGAAGCAGAATTTTCTTCATAAGCACTGCTTATCAGGAGCAACTTTGACCGATATATACTTACAGTGTGTGTATTGATGATTTCACCGATAGAAATATAAATAACTGGTTTAGTGAGCGTCACCAAGTCAGAATATTCATCAATATTAAATTTATCCTGTAATTCAGGAACCTCACAGGCAGTCTGAAAAAAACGCCTTCAGAAAAAAGGAGGAGAAAAGAACAATCAGGATGACTCAGGAATCACATGATGTATCAACATCAATAATTCCCCATTAACAATCCCAGGTATAGTCTCTCTTTAAACTACAGTACATTACAGATTACTACAGCTTGTCCACTTTAGTTGAACACATCAGAAGTAACCTGATAAGTTCAATTAATGACATTAGCTCATTTTTCAGCATTCACAGGACAGGTATATGGCTCTGGTAACCTAGTTCACACCTTGTACTGCCCTCCACCGCAGTAACACCCCTTGCTCCCTCTTAGAAAACACAACGTATACCACCACGATTTTTTAATAAAGCTTACTTCAATGATATGAACAGCTAAATGCCATCCTGCTTTATTCTTGAGAACTACTAGGTTTTCATTTACACCAAGGGTTTAGATAGGAGAGAAAAATGTATTCTAGTTGTCCAAATCCAAAGTGTCACAACAAGGGTGTGCAAAAGCAACCTCTATGATGGAAACTACCGAGTCACAAAGATACTTGACTTCACAATCTCATGAGCATATAATGTACTGTTCATAAATTACAGGTACAGTTTTATCTCACGGTCGCTGACACTTATGGCAGCCTAGAGTGCAAACTCTTATTTTTAACAGGCAGCACATTTGAGAAAGAGAAAATTTATCATCTTTAAAATTTATTATTACTGATTTTTACTTGCAGTGTTACCCTCTGCCAAACTTTCAAGCTTAATTAGATGATCTACCTGAACTTCTGGTATGACTGCAACAGGTATTCATTAATTATGCTTAGGTGTGCATTGTCTCCCATGAACATCTTATTGGATGCAGCATGCTGCAACATCTTTGCAATGGAACCCAGGTTCCTGCGCTGATCCGTGGTCAGCTGACCTCCAGCTGAAAGGTCAATGATGTCAAACGCATCTGGTGCCACAATGGCTGGATTCATGTAGCGATAATAGAGCAAGTTGCCAACAATCTGGGAAAAGTCAGATAGAGAAGAAATGCACCAAGGAACAATCTGAAGCCCAACTAAATTCTGTTGAAACTACTCTGTTAATTTGATACATTATTTCCTTGTAAGCCAGACGCCCTTCCAAGGTTCTGCTGTGCTGCTGTATACAAGCACATACTATCCCAAGGAATCCAGTGTAAAAAATTAAAATAAAAAAAGCATAATAAAAAAAACAAAACCAAACACACACTACGATGCAATAGGACAGTCAAAGCAAAGAGTGAAGACGGAGCACTACCAGTCAAAGGACAATACAGCTGCAGATATTTCTATGCATAAATATTTAACACTTTTAACTTACAAAAATGCACAGACAGGAGACACTACAGGTTCCCAACAGACTACTCATATGACCATGAGACAATCTATCAGGAATAGTAAACATAATTGAGTTATTCTAACAGAGGGCAGAACAGTCATGATATAGATAAACCTGGTAGTGCAGTTTCATTATGGAATAAGAACTAAGTCAGAGAAGCATGCAGCAACAGCCACTATCTCCAACAAGGCAAAAACGGTGAGGAAGCATGACACACGAAGAAGCTAAACTAAGCAAACTACTTTCCTTTACTTCTCCAAAGCCCTTTTCTCTTTCAGAAAAATTCTTTGATAAGCCAGCAACATTTTCCAGCAGATCCTTAGTTAAAAGTTAGAAAGAGTAACAAAAAAAACCCCACATTTAATTCAGAGGTAAGAAAATCAGAACAGAAGAAAAATGGCATTTGACACTTCAAAATCTTATTTACCTGGTCAAACGTGAGCAGCAACAAACTTCAAGGAACCAAAATAAAGATGTCACATTTTCTGTATGTTCCCAAATGCACTTCTAACCTGTACCTGATATTTTGTCAAAAGTAATTCCAGCAATGAAAAAGAATTAACCCAACATGCTGATGTAAAGTGATAGTTCTCACACTGTATGCTCGGGTATTTTCTTGTGATTCAAAGAAACTTGCAGAGAGCCAGGTCACTGAATCTTGGCTTCACCTGTTTTCCACATAATTTAAATTCACGGGAGAGACCAGGGAGTAAATAAAAGAACTGAAATCAGAGGGGAAAAAAAATCTAACCATTGATGAGAAGCCCCAGAAATTATTAACCTCTTTCAGTGAGGTCATGTTTTTGACAACAGTTTCATACAAGCCCCCGCTGTACTCTCAATGACTGTGTCATGGGAAGACAACAGTCAAAGATGTGTTCCATCAGTAACAAGAAAACACATCTGTGAAACAACCATATTAATAAACTTTCAAACTTGCAGGGGGAAAAGAACAGGTATCAGGGTAACTTTGGCAGCTAAAAAGAGTAAAATCTACAGGTAGCAATTGCACACAACTGCAGTTTTGACTTTCATGTAGACAGTTATCAGGAGGATTAATGAAAACTGCATTTTTCCACCTTAATTTACAGATGGAAGAAATTAATTCACCTGCATAGAAAGAATCGATGTCTCAGAATGGGAAAGCACAGAACTAGAAGAGAGAAGAAAACAGCATTCAGATTGGTAATTATTTAGTAATGAAGCAGAGGCAGAGAAGTGTAAAGAGATGTTGTGAAGTATTCTAAGATCCAAACTTCAATAACAAGCAAAGCATTCATGGATATAAAGGCCCTTACAATTACCAAAAGCCATAATCCCAAGATACTTCAACAAAAAGCCCAAAGCTATACTCATCTGAGAGCACCTACTATTAGGATCCTTTTAGTTCTCCAGAACTACTGAAATGCAAAATACAAAATGGACTAGACATCATGTGAAGTGACTCTCTCAACATGTTGCTGTCAAAACACTCTGAAGTGTTGGAAACAGACGAATAAGGTACTTCAGAATTTTGCATAGACTTTTTAACTTGTCATTGTCTTTTTCTTAAAGAATAAGCTGGCTGTGATCAAACCAGCAAACCCAAGGTTTACTTTCTAGGAGCAAGAATACCCCGAAAGTCAAGAAACCCTAAATGCCCGAGATATTAAAAGCAAAGCAGAAACAACAGGGTATCTCCCCTTCTGAACAATGTATTACATCTCAGGTGACGTACATGAAGCTAACAATCAAAAGCCCAATGTGAAACATTTTCTACCCATAGAAGCAAATAAATAAGCTTTACATTGGTTGACGTGCACTCCTCTCCACACATACACCCAACAAAGGAGAATGAGATGTGCTTGCCACAGCCAATTGGGCTGACAATTACTCACAAAGGTTTTCAGACCCTTACCTTCAGAAGCTCATCCTCACCAGCATCAGGAAACTTGTCATGCAGGGAGTCTTTTAGTACCTTGGCAATGAAACGCATTCCGTAACTTAAGAGAGAAAGAAAACAGCAAATAAGACTGCTGCAAGCACAAACCCACCCACAGCTTCTCAGGGACAATACTGCAGTACACCAGACTCACGGGATTTTGTCCACTGAACTAACAATGGCAGACAGGAACTTGTCAGTCACTGTCCTCATGTTTCTGATTGAGGCATCCAGGCGCATCCTCACCTCTTCATGATTCAGAGCTTGCTCAGGTGTGACATCATATGGCAGTTTGCTATTTGAAAAAGTCAAACATGAAGATATTTCTTAGGACAGCCTAGAAGACTTTCTAGATTGACATGGAAACACTTGGCTGCCAAGAGCTGTGCATTGCCTTCAATTAATCTGTAAGGAACTGGAAAAGCTTCCTCTACTCTCCCTGGGAAAGGTCACTGTAAGAAAACACCGAGCGAACTCAAAACTATCTTTTTACAGCATGTGCATATGAGGCAGAAAAGTGCCACCTGTGACACATACTGGTACTTCAGGCTGCAAACAAATTGGCAAAAAATCAAGCAACATATTTGAACATTATAATGATAAAAATGCTTGGACACAAACCAGAAGCTGAATCACCATCTGTAAAATTGATGTAATATGCCATTGGCAGGGAAGCAGTGCCAAATGTGTAGATATATTTTCTTCATCAGCTGAAACTACTGTGTAGCATTCCAGTGAAGACAGAGACAAACCAGGTAATTTTTAAAGGATTTCGTATGTCGCATGTAAAGAGGAAGACCTGAGCACGTCTTTGTGTGCATTTTTATTGTCCAGAATTTTGAACCACAGGTATGACAAGATGTATGGCTGCAGACTGCTTTGAATGGGGAAACTCACTTGTGTCTTAAGCATGTTAAAAAAACAAGCAAACAACCCCACAGCAACACAGAACACAATAGAAAGCTCAAGTTATAGCAAATCACATACACTGGAAAAAGAAAGAAACCAGAATGACACAAAATCATGTAGCATAATCCAACTGTCACCAGTGGCTGACATTAACTAGAAAGATGCTAGGACTAAAAGAACTGCAATGTCACGCTTCTCCAGCAAAAGACGTTTTCTCGTGGCTTGCAAATAACACTTCAGTTTGCACAGGCTATATATGACACGAGAAGACTGGTACAGAATACAACTACCAAATACTTCTTTTAAACCATGATTTCTTTTAGGTTAGAAAGCATCCCAAAGCACTTCTTCCTCCATCTCCTAACGAGATTCCCTTTCAGTACTGTCAGCACGATTTCCAGAGTGTGATTTTTATACATCAAGGATGAAAGCCATCTTGAGGAGATGAGAAAGCCGGGATCAGTTGGACAGATGCATGCAGTGAAACCAAGGATGGCTTGGAATGACTAACTGTGCAGAGCAAAGCAGTCAAGCAGTGTTTAGAAAAACACCATAGTAAAAGCTTCCATACCTGGCTTCACCAGTTTGAGATTCCATCTGGTTAACCCAAGACTTGTAAATATCCACTGGATCGGTTTTGATATTGAGTGATTTGTCATCAATGATTTCCTTCACAACTGGTGCCAGGATCTGCCTCAAGGCATTCTGACCGCGGGCTCCACGGTTGAAACTTACCACCATCTTAATAACAGTAGGATTTCCAGTCACAATTTCCTGTATTTGGTCTACTTTTGATCTGAAGTAGAAAGAAACTATATGAATCACAAGGTATACACATAATTTTGTGAGCTTTAGATACCTTTCTCTGCATTAAAGAACCCCAGATTAAAAGTAGTTGCCATGTTGAGGAGTGAAGTCTTGACCAAAGTAAAATCCACTCATCCACAACAGACATCCTCAACTCTTTCTTTATAGAACAGATATTAAATAGGAAGAGGACAATGAAGTGACAGTTTAGCCTTGTCTGCATATTAGCATGAGACATCAGGTGAAAACTGCCTCAATTTGAGCAACTGCCAAAACTGATTCAACAGCAAGAGCGTGCTGTATGCTACCACATACTTGATCTCTTCCTGCAATGCTGTTTGGAAAAGCCGCAACAACAGGTATTCCTCTCTTTGATTGGATGCGTAGTTATACAGTGTGAAGATGACAGAATCCATGAACTTTGTGGATTTGTTTTGAGGCATCTGAAAAATCAGCTTGGCCAAGTAGGTTGGGTTAGTCTAAAACAACAAGAAAAATCACATAAGTGTGCATGTCCACACAGGCCAGTGTCACTAAGAACTATGGTGGCTCAACATTAGAGTGCATAAGCAAAGAATGTGCCAAGTCATATAAGACACTATGACAACAGATTACCAAGCACTATTAGAAGCTGCTTACCTGAAGTAAGTAGAACAGATGCTGATAGGCTTCCAGCTTTTCTCTCTTCTCTTTGCTCAAAGCCTTCAAACCTCCCCTTTGTTTGTTCAGCATCATCATGTCAGACAGCTGTTCCTTGTTCTTCTTGGTAAGTTTTTTGCTATGAGAAACAACATCCTGGAAAGAAAGAATAGAGTATTCATTTTAGTAGCTGTAGGCATACCCTGACCCTACCTTTCCACACACAAGGGGTCTCCCAGATGAAACTGTTTTCCAATACTGTTTGTTATACAATACACTCCTTTGCTGCAAACTTGTGGCATGTCACTTGCTTAACTACAAGAAATAATATAGTTCTCCAAGTCTTCAAACACACACCGGAGTCTAGTGTTGGCTTATCTTTTTTAGCTTAAGGTCTTGCTTGTTCTTCTACAGTTTTCTTTCCAGGGATACATATTACATCAGTGTAATGGAGTAAGAGACTAAAGGGAGTAAAATCTGCAAGTTTTCTACTAAGTCTGAGCAGGAGTTGGACTTGATGAACCTGATGGGTCCAACTCAACAGATTCTGTGATTCTAACTGACATCCAAGTCCAGGAGCTCTCCATGCTTACTACAACTGAGGTCAGTTCAATCTGTAGTTGGTCTCCCACCAGAACATTTCCTACCTGCAATGTAATTTTGTTTTTCACTAGCAGCCCAATTTTTATGTCCATGAGATTGAGGTCATTTTCCAGTTGCTGATTGGATCGGATCAAGGTTACAACTTCCTCACGCAATTTCATTAGCTCAAGCTCCTCCTGAAAATCTTGGTCACTCTGATCAAGCAAGTGAACAAATTTCCGAACCACAGCCATAGGTGGGTTTTCAGCATTAACTAAAAACAGGCAAGAAAACATCATGTGATGGGAATCAGAAGTAAGTACATGCCTTAGCTATGTCTAAATATGTCACATAAAATAGCAGCCAGAATCAAATTAGCACCACCATGTCTACACAGCTTCTTACATTTTGAATTCTTTGTTTTGAGTAAATCATGAGAAAAGCAAACAGTAAAGAACTAAGTCAGTATCAGGCTAGGATAGTCCACACCATCAAAGCTTACTGGAAAGCTACAGCTCTATTTTTCAGCAGCAAAAGCATCAGCAGGAGTCAAATTTTCCTTCAGCCTGAAAAGCTGCCTAGTCTCTGCACTGCCCTACCATCTTCATCCCAGTCACTCTTCGAAACTGTCCTGATGTTACAGATCATGCCAGCAATATCTCCCCACAAAGAGATTCAAGGCACAGCAGTTTTATCTTCTTGGCAATACTTACTGAGGGTTTTGTAGTCTTCTCGAGCTTTGTTTGCTCGGATAAAGGCTTGAATTTTTATAACATCATTTATCTAGGATGAAAAAAAAAAAAAAAAAAAAAAAAAAGCACTTGACCTCATTCTACAGAGCACAAAAGTCACGTAATTAATCCACTTAAACAAGATAATCTCTTACATGATTTCTGAAATACTGCAGGCGATCTCTGTAACGTCTTCTGGCTTGATACATCCTGGTCATTGATTGAATCTATAGAAGGAAAATCAAAATACTCAGATAACTTCCTTACAAAGTTCACTACCCAAAAGCTTCAAAAAATTTAGCAGAAAGCCTTCGCTACCTTTACTACTTGGTCCTTTTGTGCTCGTAGGTAATCCAAACGAATTTGATATGCCTTCCTCTGCTTATAGCCACGCCACTGGGACTGAAAACACAAAAAAAGCACACTGACTTACTTTACTAATTAAAGAGAAGTAATTCCAAATCTGAGCTTCTTTCTGCTCCTCTAACGTCCCTTTTGACCAAGTAAAATGTGAGGGAGACATGCTTATCAAGAGATACACAGTGAGAAGCATACACTATTTCACCAACTGTAATCATGAGAAACTTGATATTACCCCATGTAGAGCCCAGACCTTCTGAGGCACAACTGGAGATAAAGGATCCAGTGAAACAGTGAAGTTGACAAACTGTTTTTCACAAGATCGTGCACCACATGCTGCTGCTGGCAAGAACTGTGATCTTACATTACAAGCCTTCAGTGCAGACTCATTGCTACTGATCCTTGGAACTGAAGTCAGGCAAGGGGCTGGACTGTACTTAGAGGGGGAGGGTGTCACTTTAATGATCTGAGTGTGGTTTGGGGGATTTTGTTGTGGGCCCTTTTCAAATTAACACGCAAAGCACTTAAGCAAAAGGAAACGGCACAGATACTGCTCAAATAATGAAGTGGTAATGGGGTGCAAAGCATCTCTTCATTTGCATACATTTCAATTACAACACCATAGAAAGATTTTTCCTTGTTTCTCCTGTAAAAGTGCCCAACCTCATGGTGAATTATCCCACTCTCTCTTTCAGGTCCTCAATCCTCCAAATCCCTGGACAAATTTCAAGAGAAAATTCTTACTCAGGAGTACTGAAAACCCTATTGTTTCTCTTCAACCCATTATTAATCACATGGTATTAATATTATTTATGTGATCCATAAAGACATACTACATATTGCCCTACTCCCAAAGCACTATATCAGATCATAAAACAATACACAAAACTCCGCATGTAAGATTTTCTCTCTCCACTTAAGCCTGAGAAGACTTAATTAATTATTTTTGACAAGGAAAAGTAAATAATTTACCAAAACTCTTTGGGAGAAGGGTAACACCTTTAAATAATTTGCAAAATGAGGTGAAGACAATTGTGTGCTGCCGTAACTGTTTGAATTGCACAAAAAAACTGCCAACAACTTTATGTGTAGAAAACAACTGCAGAGTACAACTTTCAAACATAATCAAAGTATATGATTACCTGGATGCAAGTGATTGCTGGGACTTGTTTCTTCAAAAAATTCATTCTTGAGTTGAACTCCTGGCGAACAAGATATCCGCGACAGCAAGCCTGAAGTTTCATAATCAGGTTCTCATTGGCCAGCCACAATTGCTCTCGGTTGTACGCTGCAGTGACTCCAGATATGGTGCTCTGAATTATCGTCAGGATAGAAAGAAGAGCCAGAGAAAGAGAGTGCAGATACAAGAAACAGGATGTTAGTTACATCAGCTTCCTGTACTGCACCTACAAGAAACTTCCAACTTGCCTTTCAGTGAAGAACAATACCATGGTCCAGGTACCTTTTTACCAATAGGAGAAATTTTTCTGAAATGGGACACACACAATCTGATCATGCCCAACGAAATAAATGTGTTGCTAAGCTTGTTAACATAACTATGGAGTTGAAGCATTCTCTCTTAGACACCAAGGATGGGAATAGTAAGAACATTAACTTTTCAGAAAACTTGTGTTATCTATCCTACCTGTATCTCCTCTCGTGACAGCTGTGTGTCATTTTGCACAAATTTTACTGGCTCTTCCCATCCTCCCTCTTTGGTCCGCAGGTTATGATAGTAATGGTAGCCTCCTCTTACCCAGTGTTTCACCCATTCACTGCCATTGGCCCCTAAGAGCAGAAACCACAGTGTAAGTCTCAAAACTAGACAAGTACCTTATCTTTCCACATACAAATGTTACAACTAGGACATCCACATACACAGATGCTCATTCCTCCAAGTCAGAGAACTCCAAGGTATGTTTCAGAGTCCCAAATAATCTCGTATGAGAACTGTCTAAGCACACCACATTCTACAGGTGGAAAGCATTCTACTGTTTGCTATTTTTTTTATTAAACTTTATTTCACAAAGCATCCACAATTGCCAACTGTAACACAAGACTTCTCCCCAGAGTATTTTTTTCCAATTGTACATGCAATAACCTTGACCTTTTCTCACTAATAGTTAGCTACTTGAGGTTCACCTGCTGCCATTTTTCTTGTCTTGACTTTGGACAGCTCTTGCTGGTATGTCTCAGCACATTCTGGAGTGACTCCATATAATCCAACATCAGGTGAACGCAAGGCACTCAGGGTCTGGCTAACATCACCATTGTCTACAGCTTCATTAATGGAGAGAATTCCTAAGGAGACTTTGGTAACAGAAAGAAACAGGTTATCTTGCCATTCAGGGGCTCAGTGACTTACAGTTGGCATGTGTATATACACACATATTTATGATTTCATTTTCAGTACAGTTACCTATTCAAAGCAGAATCAGAAGGAAGCAACTGTGCATGTTTGTATAACTTTCTCAGCCTAACATCAAATCAGAAGTTTTGGAAGTGGAAAAAAACCCATTTTATTAGCATACCAGAGATGAAGAAACAGAATCAAGGAAAATATAAGGTGACTAATCACTTTATCAGTACTGTACAGCTCAAGCAAGGCCAGCAGTCAGGTGCAATTGTTGAACAGAAAATTAGAGATACAGGGTAAATACAAACAGAACAATACTGTACTTTAAAAACATAAAAACAGGCACTCTGAAGCACTAAATACAGAGAACAGGCATATAAACAACATTTGCAGAGAACAGGACATTAGAGTGTAGACTGAAGACTTTAAAAACCCTGATATTTTGTTAAAGAGAAAGCTTCTGTTTGGAACACAAAAATTCCCAAAAAAGACCATTAAAAAAAAAAAAAAAAGACAAAGCCAAGTTAAGCAGAGAGTGTCCAAGTAAAGCAGAGAGTGTTAGTTACTTCATTGTTTCTGGAGGCAAAAAAGACATCAGTATAGATGTACAGAGACTGGGATGTAACAATGGGTGGATCAGTCCACCTGCATTGGTGCTAAGGAGCAAAAGTGGGTATCACTGGTGGGTACTATCGTCTGTATTTGAAAAAGATGTGAGGTACAGTATAAACGCTTCATAGAACCAAGTCAACAGTATATCCCACAAGCAAAAGGTAATGCGCACCAGAAAACAGCACTTAAAGTGTGCATGTGTACATTCTCAAACCTAACCAACAATCCACAGAGACACGCAACTAAATGCAAATGACAACTGGATACAGACTTGCCTAGTCAGTGAATATGATCACATGCAAAACTCAATAAATGGCATATACCCACAACAGGTAAGAAACTTAATATCTGAAGAAGCTGACATTCACTCTTCAAAGAAAAATGACTACACAAGTAGCACCTAAGTGCATGTGATTTTCTTTGACACATTCACATGGTAATTCTAGCTCCCAAACTCTTCTCGAGTAACCAGTGTTTGGTTGATAATGGGCATTAATTGCAGTATTGTGTGTGAAATACTTACATCTCTCAGACTCCTCTGTGTCCTTGTTAGCCCTAAGAATCCCATCCTGAATTTCATCTAGCCAAAGTACAGCTGTTTCGTCCTGTGTGTCCTTAAGAGAACATGTGAGGCAAAGAGTATCACTTTACTTTGCAAAGTAAAATAACCCATGCTAAACAATGGCCAACATTGTAGTTTTCCTCATTAGAGAGGATAAGTATTTCAGTCTACTCCAACATGAGGACACTGTGTACACTTGTGACTAGCAGAGACTACTATGGTATTTCCAGATTCAGTACCTTCTACCAGTCAAAAGCTCTTCTCAACAAAGAATAAAGTCTGTCAGTGGGAATCACTCTGACAAGCAAGTAGAGCACAAGGCTAAGGACTTGGTATCAGTTAGTCCTAAAGCCATGCTTGTTCATGCTTTTCAGGAACACAAGTTAGTCCTTCAACAGAACATGGCTACAAAGAGTTCTTAGAACAAAAAGGTGCCAATGCAAGTCTGTGTGCAGCAGCTAAAACCTCTCGGGTAACAAATGCCACATCAGGCTATTCTTGTCCTGGTCCACAAAAGTTCATAAGCCTGTACAAACTAGCAAACAAAAAATGTTGTACATATTGTGGCTGGGTGTACACATGCAACAGCCAGAGATGAGCTTTAATTCTTTAACAGATTCAAGAAGGGGAAAGACAAGTGTTTAGCAAGTCCCAAAATACAAAAAAAGAACAATGACCCTGAAGTTGCCAAGCACAGCTTCTTCCCACCCACGGCTGCTTCCTCTATGCAACTGGTGAAAGAAATGCTAAGCTGCAACTGCACTCCTTGGATAACGCTGGTTGTACAAACAGAACACAGGAAACATTTACCTTTGGTATGGAATAATAATCACACAGAACAAAAGAGCCACTATTTACAGTGTTCAAGAGCTTCAGGGACAGACTAAAAATGAACCTTTTTTTTTTTTTTTTTTTTTAACACACCCTCTGCATTTTCCCCACAGTTCTGTAGGTCTGAAATGGACAAGTTTAATGATATTTCATTGAAGAGACTAACATGTCATTCACAGGCAGATCTCATCTGAAAGCCCAAACAGTCACAGTACCCGCAACAGCAAAATACCAGTCCAGGTAGTGGGGGAGAATAATCAAAGGAACAACTTCCTCTGATGTAATCCCTACCAGCAAAATTCAGCCCACTACCAAAACTATTCTCGCCATCTCTCTATCTACTGTCACAGGCTTTCTGGAAGGTACAAACAGTGTAACATACTACAGAGTCTGCTGCTTCTGTCCCTCCTCATCGCGTGTGAAATGTGCATCAAGCAGCTCCCCATCCACACAGGCGACGGAACAACCTCTTGTGGTGAGCTACCATCCCTCTTGGCCCCAAGGTACAGACATCACTAGCTAGCAAGTAACAGCTGCCTTCAGCCAGTGACTGATTTCCTCATAATGTTACTTCATAATATGATCTTCCAATACTTGAAATCACTGTCATGCTGCTGAGAGAAGCCCTGAACTGAACATATGCCTAAATAAGGTAATTTCACACAACTGAGAAGTTAGCAGCATGGCCTGGCACAAGCTTAAGCACACACTGAAAAGAGTTCATTACTTCATTCTGACTCAGCAGGAGGAAATGCTTCAGCATAAAATGGGTTCCTGAGGAACATTAACCCTTTCAGAACTCTTGGGGAAGCTGCTTAATGATTTTCATCAGAAATGCATAGTTTTCAGCGATTGCCACTGCGTGGGTTTACCTTTAGTAAAAAAAAAAAAAAGTGTTCAACACAATCTAGATCTTAAGTCTCTGCAAAATTCTGCACTGGTCTTAGAGCAATGAGTTATATAACAGGAAAAAAAAACAATCAGGAAAAAAACCCCAACAGCTGTGTATACACACGCACACTCTACTCTTTCCTAAGCTTGTAAAATGACACTCGCTCTTCCTCTCCCCATCTTCACACCTTCACACTTAAGTCAGTTCTTGAAAGTGGAAACTACATACAAACTGGTAACAAGTCCTTGGCTAATGAGAAAAGACAACTACACAAAAAAGACAACTAGCTCAAAAAAGTGATTCATAATAAAAGTGCTACTTTCAGCATGTATTTTGCTTCATTGGTTTTTCTAATTTATCACTTAATAGATTTTTCCACTTTCAAAAACTTCTATTGCCCTATACAGCTATGCCTGTGACTACATTTAACAAAGACCATTAAAAATTACTTCAGCTTGCAGAACACTGGCATTCAGAAGTTCAGACCTCCTAGAATGAACATGGTCAGCTGAGGCATGTTATTATTCCACAAAACAGACACCTATCTCAATCTGAACCCAGGATTAGCTGCAGCAAGCCATCTCATGTAGTTGACGTCCTTATACCCATACATCTCTAGTTCATGAAGATCCATCCAGTCTGACTACAAATCTCTCTAGTATAGGAAAGTACAATCTGACCGGGTGAGCTCAGTTGATGGGATGTAGAATGCCCAGCTGTCCACTTCCAGTTTTAATTCCTCACTCTCAGGACCAGCAATAAGCCCAATACACAGACCTAAAAGTTTTGAAAGGTGCATTAAATATCTCTCACCTGAGCTTTCTCTCGCTTGGCACGAAGCAGTGTATCCTGGTAATGCTGTGCTACCTTTGGGGCTACACCCTCCAATTTTGCTGCTGGAATCTGTAAGGCTTGAAGTGTCTTTTTGGTGTCCCCTTCATCCAGAGCTTCATTGATAAGACCAATAGCCAAAATCCCTGAGAAGGAATGCATAGGGGAATAAATAAAACTTTGTGTTTGGTCAACAATAATCATAAGCATAGCTTCAGAAAAAAACTGCAGTTAGTCCTTCTTAAACCAGGTATTGGCTGAGAACCACAATATTTTTAACATAAAATATTATTTAATACTAAAGAAAACAAGACTATTTCTCCACCTTAAAACAGTCATAATGCCTGGGCACTGCAATTAAAAAAAACAAGCAAAAGAAAAACCCACACAACAAAGCACACCATCACTCGGGGAGACCACATGCAGGGACAGAATTTAGTCCTCAGACATCTGGCTCAGAGCCACTAGAAGAGAATTATCAAAGCACAAATGGCCAGACTTCATGTTACAGTTTTCCAAGGCTGTAGCTTCTCTAGAATGAATCTAAAGATTTGCATGGAATATCATTCAAAAATACAGTCACTTCTATTTCAGAAAACTCTTTCATTAAACATAAGTCGTATTAGCTGTTTTAGCAGAGATGTGTACTCTACTGACTTTTTCTTCTATGCAGGAAAGACTATGACAAAACAAAGTTTAGAGGAAAACCAGAACATCCTAGGGAAGAGGTGGTATTTGAATGGAACAGAGAATAGGGAAAATTATATGTTGATACCACTGCAAGGAACAGAATTATAGAATCACTAGGATCACTAAAACACTGGCACAGCTTCTGCCAAAAAGCAGGCTCTGTTTGACTTAGGAAACACCAAAGAATATAAGTAGTAATTCTCTCTGATTAATTTGCTAATATGAACATGACATGAGTACACAGAACAGCAATCTTACAGCTGCTCACCAGAAAGCATTTTCTAATCAAAACAATTTACCAGGGTAGTGGAAATGAAAGTATATACTTCTATGCCTTGACAAACTCCTCAGACTAATTTAATTCATAGACAGGAAGTAGAATCATGGAATTGGCTGGGTTGGAAGGGACCTCAGAAATCATCGAGTCCAACCCTTGAACCACCGTTGCGGTTGCTAGACTATGGCACTGAGTGCCACATCCAGTCTCTTTTGAAATATCTCCAGGAACGGAGAACCCACTACTTCCCTGGGCAGCCCTTTCCAATGCCGGATCACTCTCTCCGTAA
The DNA here is from genome assembly GCF_003957555.1 of Calypte anna. NCBI lineage: Eukaryota > Metazoa > Chordata > Aves > Apodiformes > Trochilidae > Calypte > Calypte anna. The sequence continues at coordinate 21,786,173 of NC_044256.1, read as the reverse complement.
AGAAATTCTTTCTAATATCAAACCTAAACTTCCCCTGGCACAACTTAAGACCATGCCCTCTTGTCTTGTTGAAAGTCGTCTGGCAAAAGAGCCCAACCCCCACCTGGCTACACCCTCCTTTCAGGTAGTTGTAGAGAGCGATGAGGTCTCCCCTGAGCCGCCTCTTCTTTAGGCTGAACAACCCCAGCTCTCTCAGCCTCTCCTCATAGGGTCTGTGCTTGAGTCCTTTCACCAGCCTGGTTGCCCTCCTTTGGACCTGCTCCAGGACCTCGATATCCTTCCTGAATTGGGGGGCCCAGAACTGGACACAGTACTCGAGGTGTGGCCTCACCAGCACTGAGTACAGGGGGCAGAATCACTTCCTTGGACCTGCTGGCGATGCTGTTCCAGATACAGGCCAGGATGCCATTGGCTTTCTTGGCCACCTGGGCACACTGCTGGCTCATGTTCAGCTTCCTGTCGATCCAGACTCCCAGACAAATTACTGCTTTTTGAAATATTATTGCTAATTGAAATAGAAAGTGTCCTTGCATAAGGGCATACATGAAGCAGACCAAAGAATTAAGAAACTCCCCATGAGAACAGGCTGTCTCATTACAGCATTTTCTGCACCCTTCCTTATTGGATGATAAGGAGTGTTATAAGAAATGGTGTTGGGACTACACAACTTTTAGAATTCTGCCGTGACTTCTTGAAGAGAGGATGCTGTGCAACCAGCATCTTGGCACATACCAGCACCGGTGTGGGTCTGCCATTGTGTGCTTTCCACAAATCTGCCCATGTGACCCAAACAGGAAACCCCGTGTCTATTTGGAGATCATGGAACAATTGTGTTAATTAAGATAGCAGGCTTTTAAAATAACACTTAAGCCCTCTCTAAAGTCTTTAAAAGTTGATACACAACTCGCCAGCTTTGCAACAACAAGTAGCAGGAGGCTGCTTGTCTCAGTATCCAATATAAGCTTCATCATCACCTTCACATTTGTGGTAAATCTCTCTCCCGATGCAAGGCTTTAAGCTAAGTATTACAAAAGATGGCTTGAAAGTAAATATGCATATGCAAGAGGTTTTCAGTACCCGTCATAACAAAAAACTATGGTACCTTAATGAAACTGGAAAAAAAATCAGTAAAAAATTAAACTACCTGATACAAAAGCTGACCTAAGAGTATGTTTGCTTATTTGCGCTATTTTCAAGGACAAATCTATCTCCACTCAGGACTTTAAGACAACTAATGCTGTCTTAGAGAGGAAAATTTTTCCCATTTTCTGTTTTGCAAATATTATCATTACACTCAATGCCAGGTTTTTTTATCACTGCTAAAAGGCACCTATTGGCATAAACACTACTAAAAAATAGATACAGGAAAAAAAACCAGAACTAGAAAAAGCACAGAAGTTAGGTTAATGCCCACTCACATTTCTCAGTCTGCATCAGGATTTTTTTCCTCATGCATATCTAAGCTTTGGTACTCACCCTTACTCAAAACACTGTACTAGCTGTAAGTGTACGTAACATTCTACAATCGGGAATTTTTTTTGCACTTGATCAATACTTGATGCTAAAAGGCAACAGCTGCACAGGGATGTTCTACTGGTCATAAGGTCAGTTATTGGGTCACTTCAGCTTTTGGAGATGCTGGGTTAGATGCATGCTTTAAAAACTGATGCAGCTTTTAATAGATGCTGCTTTTAAAACTAAGTCGTATGCAACGTAAAAACAGAAAATAAAAGCTTCTAGTTTCCTGACAGAATTAATTGTAAGCAAAGCAATTAAACTCTTAAATCCCATTTCAAGTCTAGGAAGAGATCTGGGTCCCAGTATCTGGAACTAAGAATTTCAATTGCATCAAATTGATGACAAAATTAGTTTTTAAATTAAATTTTTCCTTTAAAAAAGAAGAATTTGTATCATGGTTTAAACAAGAGCATTTAAACACATAGCTGTTGAACAGACAGCATTTCAGAATAAACTTTTGGCATCTCTGTTTATTTATCACTGAATCAATGTAACTTCAAAAGCCTACTTCTTTGATGCAATATTTGCATTACTTCAAAAAAGCTATAATTTGGAAGTAGAATTATTACAGACAGGAGTTAAAGAACTAAGATCTGGAAATAAAGTGATCTGTTTGTTCATTCAGTCTCATTATCCGTGGCAGAAAATACATCTGACAGATCATTGCATCTGAGAGCCACGAGCACAAAGATGGCTATCTTATCATGCATTTGCAGGTCAGATTACCCACAGATAGAGTAGAGGGGGATCTGGAGTAGTCTGTGGAACTCCCACTAGATACTAGAAAGGTTAAAAAAAAAATCAAAGCATATTCGACAAGAGAGAAGAGCACAATCTCAACGGGGCAGAGACTGCAGTCAAGAAGAGAATAAGACTTCAAGAAAAGTAATATCTACTGAATACAGCAAATTAGGAACAAGAATGGAGTACTCCAAGAGTGGGCTACACTTAAATCAGATTTGGGCAATTCTAGTTTTTATTAAATTTGAGGGGCTGAAGTGAAATCAGAAGAGATTATAAACTAACCCTACACACAGACCGCAGGCAACGCATGTTATTATCAAAAAGGGTTGAAATATGCACAGGAAGTATTAACTGGCCGGAGATACCGATTTCAATACCACAAGCACTCCTGACTGCTGGATCTCTCAATCATCAGTCCTGCTATCAAGCCTTTCACATTACAAAGTCTTGCCTCACAAATAAGATCTTCCTAAGTATCTAAAACATGACAACTACAAGTCAATCCATATTTTTTTGTATTGATACATATCTAAGTTTAGCACTCATTATGAGCTAGGATCAGTCTAGCATGAACAGAGCAGAAAAACTTACTTTCATGTTCTTCATGCACAATTATGTTCACACGATCAATGCATGACTGGATATCATTCCACGTGACAAATTCATTTCTTTCTGCACGTGCTTGAGCTTTCAGCTTCATCAAATCATCAATGTATCTGTCAAAGAACAAAACCCCAAACCAACAAATCTTACATCACAACAAGCTAGCTAGGGAACACAGTACACAGCATGAAAACTGTACACAAAGTGGAAGAGGTGACATGTGGGTAGAATCTGGAACAAATATGAAAATTATGAAAAAGAGGAAAGGCTGTGTGAAGGATGGTCTGCCCAAATGTGAAATCATTGACAAAAGCACTAAAACACTGAACAAGGGTCTACGATGTGTGAGCTGGCATAGCTCTAGCGTCGACCAAATTACACCAGACACTGATTTAATGTGAAATCTGTAAGTGTTGAGAGACAGCTGAGAAATCAGATCAGTAAGAAACAGTAATCACAAAAACACGACAGAAGAGCCAACACAGCTTAAATTGATACTGTAATAAATAACAAAGAGAAAGCAAAGTGTAAGGGGGAGAAAAAAAAGTCAGAAAGTTACAGAATATAAGCAACGTCAAGGACAGACAAAATTCTTGAAATATCTACCTCTGAGAGTTCTCATCCTCAATGTTTGTAAGCCCTGTGGCAGGACAGCTCAGTTGTTTCCACACTGTATTAACATCTCCTGAATCCAAAGCTCTATTAATCAGGGCCACACAAGACAGCATCTCTACAGCAACAGATAATTCTGGATGGGTGAGGTTACCCTGCACACAAAAAGGACAAGAAATTAATTCCACTCACCCTTTACACGCTATTGCTGCATACAAAATGGAGCAGTTGTCAGAACAGACATATGACAAAGCAAAGGGACACCCTTTATTACACAGAAGTAGAAAGACAAATATGATAAACAAAACCAGAACACCAAGTAAGAGATTAAACTAGAATCTTAGAGCAGCTCAAGATTTAGGGTTTAAACTTCACATTAGAACAGACTGAACACCAAAGCAGCTACATGAAGGCTTGACAGGTTTGTTTGTTCCAGAGAAAACATTTAACAAAAAGACAAAGCAGCCCCATGGGTCCATACCAAATTCCAGAAGTAAGAGAGAATGTGGTACTCACTTCAGGGCTCTGTTGCTGCAAGGTGGCCAGCTCCCTTTGGTAAAGATCTGCAGCAAAAGCATAAACCTCTGGTAACTGGGCCTCTGGATTCATCAATTCTGTCACAGTCTTCTCAGCATCACCCATTCGAATTGCAGAATTAATTTTGGCTACTGCTGCCAGCCCTAGAAGTTCAAAGAGGCAGCATAGAATGAGAATGGTCAATAGTTGAGTTTCCAGTAATAAAGAGCGCCTTTATCCTACTCAGTAATCAGATACCTATCCCTTAAGCTGCAGGAAATTATGGAAGCTCTCTGATCCATGCTTCCCCCGTTGGTCTTTCATTAGGGCAGGCAGCTACAATACATAATGCCTTCTTTAAAACATGTTTAAAATCAGCCCACTTTCTGCCTGGTTATCTAAGCACAGCTTCCTAATAGTAAAAAACTTGATCATTATAAATTTGGGAGTATTTTCCTTTCTGTTCATGTCTATCCTGCTCAAGGCAGTAGCAAGTATTTTATAGTTGGCTAATTTTATAATAGTAGAAGTAGTTAAATGCTGAGCTCCACGCTGAATAAGGTACTTTTAAGGCAGCCTACCAGCTACTTTCCTCTTGTATTCTAACACCCTGTCTCCCCAGATCTCTAGTAGTCTCCTGTCTATCATAAATTGAATTAATTGCTCCTGCACAGCCAAAACTGAACACCGATCTCCAGAAAATAGCTCTGCATGGTGTCAGAAGCACCAATCAAAAACCAATAAGCCATCATGATCTGCATTTTACTTGCTACCTGTAATTATAAACAGTTAAAGGTTCTGTAACTCAACCCAACTTAGATTTAGATCAATCCACAGGTAACCTAGCTATCACACCTCATGGAGCAATCCAGATTGCCTTCACAGATCCACAGCAGAAAAACTCATAAAAGCATTATGGAAAAAGACATTATTTAAGGTGGATGCAAAAGTTCTGCATTCCTTAATATTTCAAATTATATGTTGTTATCTCCAGCAGTACTGTAAGAGCTGGATAAAAGACACTACAAAACAACACAGCGACCACGTCTGTTTCATGTTCTAAAAGCAGTTGTGAAGTACACAAAAAACATCCCCAACTCTTGGAGAGACCTCACATATCTCCACATAGACCCTGATGCTGTGCTGTCTCATCCTTTTTATCACATCCACAGTCATTTTGCAGCAGTAATTTCCACTGATCCTTACTTTGCTGATACTGCTGTGCTGCCCTGTTAGCAGAATCCACTCCTGACTGCAACTCTTCCTTCTGCAGAAGACCCATGAGGCCAGTCTTAGGGGGGAAAAAAAAAATTAAAACACAATACGAAGAGGGTAAAAGCTGTCAGCTTATTCACTTCAAATTGCTCACTAAAAAGGAAAAAAACACTGCTTTCCTAAAAACATTCTAGTGCCACATGGCTTCTGAAAACAATGCCACATACGTGAGGAAAACAGAAATTACTTACCAGATTCTCAGTTCATATGCTGAAACACCCTACATGTACAACCGGATCCTTTCTGCAGTATTAGGAGTGCAGTCCCATGAACACAGAAATTAAAGGCGAGACCCAGCTTCCAAAATTATAAAATATTTAAGACAAGGGGGACAATTTTGTGGGAAAACACTGGAGCTGTGTGCTGAAGTAGAATTGGTATTTGCGTAGTTTGCCATGAAGTGACACATATTAATTAATATGTTTACTCTTACCTCTGAGCAACAAAAGACTTAGCAGGACATCCAGGACAGCATACCATTTTGGCTTAGGTATTATTTGACCACTACTAGTAAAATGAGAGGGCAAACACACTTATAATATAATGGTTCTATAGGCATAGCAGTTACTGTTTTAAGGTCTGGTGAAATTATTTTCGTTATATACACATACATATAAGTATTATTCTGTTCTTTCATATGCAGAGATGAAAACTAAATTATAAGTATGCTCACTGTATGCTTCTGTCTCTTAGTGTGAACTTCCTCAAACCAACACTAAACTGTAATGCAGGTAGATAGCAAGCAGTGGTATGGTGAAAAAGGGGACCTAACAAATCAGAGTAATCTAAACTTTTCCATACCTCCTGTTTCTGTTGTCTATCACTCAAAAACTGCTTGAAATACCAGTCACAATTTTCTCGGAGCAATCCTCGGAGTCCCAGGGCTGGTGTTGCCAAAGCGTCATACAGTGCTAACGCATCTCCTCGTTCCAAAGCCAGGTGAATCTGTGATATGGCTGCATGTGCTAGCAACAGTAAAGCAGAGTTTTGAGAGAAACATTCAATGAGGAAGTCCCAGGTTTTATATAACCTACTGCTCAAAAAGAAATACTGAAGAATAGCAAGCCAGGTATGTGACTCACATAGGAGACTTCTTGCAAAGTAGCACTTGAAAAAGGGGCTGAAGGTTGGAAATGGCACACATGGCTCAAGATGAAGAACTTGGGGGGAGCACAGCAACACAAAACAATCCATTTCACTTTATTTAAAGGGCAATAGAAGTAAAATGAATTCAGCTTACAACTAACCATGAGCGAAAAAAACCCACAAAAACGAAAGAAAAAAAAACAACCCTCTCCACACACAAAAGAATCCACAAAAACAAGGGAGCTGCCTTCCACTTTTGTTAGCATTACAGAAAGTCAGGAAGAACAGAGATATAATTTTTAAGTACTCTTCTGATTTAGACTTCTAGTTTAGCATGATACCTACTGTTTACTTTATTGATATTTCCTTGAATCTCAGCTTGAGTCAGAAGTTCTTCATACACATCCCTCTCTCTCTCTGAATTTTCTGAGGCCATCTGAAGATGAAATAAAAACTAATTAATCTTTCTGCAATTTCCTTTGCCCTTTCAGATCTTCTCATTGCTCATGGCCTATATATATATATATACACACGATATATGTATCTATATAGAGCTGTGGTAAGTCATAGATAGGCTACCTTTACGCATGCAAGAAGCAGCCCTAGAAGTAAATAACTAGAAGTACACTCATACTCTGATACAGACAGCTTAGAAACACCTTATTCAGTGGCTCTATATGAACATAATGTAGAGCTCCAGCCAACCTAGCTAGATATTTGATAGCTAGTGTTAAAACCAATATTGACCCCTTCTGAGAGCATCAGTCAGTTATGCTTGTAACTGTGCAGAAAATATATCTATTAGAAGAGACAGCTGGAAGTAAAATTACAGGACAGAAAATTAATTCTATCCTGGCCCAAACCAGGACAGGAACACCCTAGAACGGCACCGGGAGTAAACTGACCAAACACTATACATACAGGACATTCTGTGAATTCTCAAAAGCTCAAACTGAAATAAAAAATCTGCAACGAATGCAAGGAGATGGCATGAAAGAAGAATTGATCTACCCTATTTTTAGTATTCTCCATCTTGTCTTGCTTTGCTCTGTAGAGTGTGTCTTGGTATGTGGATTCCAGTTGATCATCAAGATTTATTAGCATGGCATTAGGGTTCTTCATTGCCATGAAAGTGTCAGATGGAACCTGACGGTCGATTGCATCATTAATGGCAATGACAGCAGCATGTACTGAAAAATAAGTCACAGTCTGCCAGTTAGCCCCAAATACAACAGCTCTGTTAAAAATTGAGAACTTAACTGGAAAGAACAAAAAAATTAACTGAAAAACAAAAGAATTATGGAAGTACCTCTGATTCCATCATGGCTTTGTCTTCCTGACAAAGCCTGCCTCTCGTTACAAATCATCATGTTAGTCAAATCATCATGTTCCAGAAGGAAAATTAAAGATACACAAGGGAAAGAAGAAAACACTCTTCCCAAAGGGTCTATCAGAAGGACTGTATGGTCCTACATGGGAAGCATTAAAACCAACACAAAAAAAAAAAAAACAAAAAACCCACCACAAAAAAAAACAAACAAAAAAACCCCACAAAACACCTCATCTGCTGATTTAGTAATCACATTAAACAAAACTCCATTTTTTCTTACATGCTGCTTCATCCACAGAAAGTTCATTTGCAAGAATTCCTCCAATCTTACTGAACGCAGGCATCTGGATACCATACTTCTCCAGTTCAAGCCTCATATTACTGATTTCCTCCTCTGAAATATACACAAAAAGAGTTATATAAGCTTAAGCACATTAGGAATCAGCACTGCTATACCAGCTACTGCTACAAAAAATTGAGGATAACTACAATTAATTACAAATACTGTTTAAATGTATCTTTGACTATAACTCAGTAAGTGAAACAAATAAAGGAGAACTGATAGACATTTTACACACTTTCTTAAAAAAACAAAACTGCTCCCAGAAAGTCTTATAGGAATATTCATTAGTCTTTCTCACCAGAAAAAAACACACCACTCACGTGAGGAGCTGGAAATAAGATTCCATCATTCTAAAGTACCTCAACTACGCTGTCAATGGATCAGAAAAATGCACAAGTATTTTAAAATTCTTTTTTTTCCTGACAGAGAGACTAGGCTGAGAAAAGTGAATGGAGGTTATTAAGACACTGTGGCTAAATACCATACAACTCAAGAAGAGAGTTGATAGCCTAGCATTTTTTAGGTACAACTAGTATCTCTTTTGTAGGAAAGTAAAGTTCATACACCACTTAAATCACATGCATACCCTCAGGCAGTAACCTCACTAATACAAAATACAGAATATGGCACTTTTGCAAAAACTGAGGAACTGAAACCATGAGGAGGCATATGGACATGAGACTTTGTGCTGGCATCTCCTGCAGCAGATCAGCTGGGAAACTCCTCTTCAGCTCCTCTACTTTAAAACTGCAACAGGAAGTAAAAACATTTACCAAGTTCCAAATTGAAACCTCTCTAAAGGGGATGGAGGCAAGGTTTAGGCATCTTATAGGAGTGGTAAAAATGGGCTGCTATTTGCAAAAGTAATGATTAGTGAACTGATGGCTATTTAAAAGCCTGCCTGAGAAGCACCCAAATCAGACTTAGTCCTTACTCCTTATAGTAATTACGTTCTAATTTAATCTGCATTGGATATCAAAAGTAACAATCCTATCATTGATCTACACAATGTTTAGTATAGTATGAGATAATACATCAACACTTCTGGTTTTGTTTTGTGTCTTTTTTTTACCTGTGAAGTCAACTTTCCCATAGAGATCTTGAATCTGGGGGGCAAGACCCAGTTTAAATAGGTACAGGCTAGAAAATAAAATACACAAATAATTAGAACTAGTAATTTTTCTTTCTTTGCAGAACGATTTCAGAAGCAATTAGACTTCTGCCTAGCATGCCTTACCTGAGTGCATGAATACAATAGATACAGCGTGGCATGTTCTTGCGATCATAGATGTCCGTAGTTTCTGGGTAGAATATCTGAAGATAAAGCAAAGTCAGCAGTCTGAATGACACTCATGTTACACAGCCAGTCTGTGTAGCTGTGGTAAGGCCAGCTCTTCTGCAGTGCATTAATGAAACAACCCCAGAAAAACTCCAAAACTCTTCAAGCTTCTCTACCCTGGCCCAACTTTTCTCCTACTTGAAGCATCAATACTTCCACTTTTATGTGAAAATCTTGCCTTATACCTGGCTCTTAACTACCCTCTGTCTAGCCCTCTCCTCATTTTGAAAAAATGTATGTACTATGTATGTATACAACTTGACTATGAGCAAAGCACCACCACAGTTCCATGTATTTTCAGGCAAGAGTGTTTATTTGCTTAGAGGAGTTTATCTGGCCATCCCTCTAGGGAAGCCAATAATTTGATTAACCTACACCAGGAACACTTAAACATGATGTAAAAATTTCACAGGGAAATCTGAAGAAATGGAGAACACATTGTCTTCTGTTGTGCTTAATAGCATAATTATCTAAGAAAATTTCCACTCAAACTGTAGCTCGGATATTGCTAAAAAAAAAATTAAAAAAAAAATGCACAGCAAGAACAATGTAATGCAGATGCTATGCAAGCTTAGTGACATTAAGGATACAGTACAGATGAGAAATTCTTTTGCTCCCAATCATTCTCACACAAACAGCAGAATAAAATCAGGAAGCTTTAGAAGATAATTTCTATAGGGACACCAATCTAGAAAATTAAGAATTAACAAGATGAAGTCTGCTGAATTTTGTACAACAGCAAATTTTTCCGGGGAATCTAGAGCTTTCCTGAGATTATTTATGTATCTGCAAATAGAACACAGAAATTACCTTGGGGAGACCAATTTCAGCCATGGCATTCAGCCACTGGATTACATTATCTGTGTGCCGGAAGTGGAGACCAGTTGCCTGAAATAAAAATGGGCAGGAAGAAGGGAGAATACAACAAGAAACTAAATACCACAGCTGCCAAAAGACTGGAGAGGTTCATTAGGACAGATAGCAAAACCAGTGTTCTTCTAGAAGAGCAGTCAGTTAAGTCTTCTCTATACAATAATACTGACTGTTTATGACAAATTCTTCCACATGAGTGCAAGTTCAGAGACAAAGCTGAGTCCACCCCTCCACACTTAACCAGCACTCTAGAGTAAAGGTGGTGTTTCTCAAGTAATACTAATGTGAAGTAACTTTCTGCTTATTTGCTCACAGTATCTCTGTGTGGACATTTACCCGTTTTAGAGGCCTACCTAAAGCACTGTCTACAGCAAACAGCCTCTCACCTTGTATCTAGTCTGCTCCCTATCATAGATTTTCTTCACAGACACTACTTTAGGGGAGAAGAAGTTCCCAAGTTTGGCCAGGTAGACTCCATTTCTCAATCCTTCTTCCAGCTCTGTTGTGGGAGGCAGCTCTTCATTCAGACAGGCCTCCATCCATCTGGAAGTGCAAGGAAAACACAGTTCATCACATAAGCATACTTCCAATATGTGAACACAACTCCATGCTAAACAACTTTCATGCTGTTGCTGCTGCCATACTCTAGCATATTATTTACTAAGCACTAGGGGTTGAAAGCAGATGTAGCACTATCACACAATCAGTGCAATTAAAGTGCTAGTTAGTAACACTTCAGACAAAATATTAAGGAGAAATAGAGTCCAGTAGCCACGTTTCACAAGTAACTAGGATACCATTTCACTATCACGTTTCTCCTTCAGCCCATGATTTAGCTAGTACTGGTCTAGATATAGTGGCCAACATGTTCTTTTAACTAACTTAAATCTTCCTCTTAGGTACAGACTTATCTCAACAGCATTTCCTTATCTTAATTAAGTATTCATTGTTTGTTTCATGACTTTGTACCACTTATTCAAGCTCTTTTGGCGCATCTCATAGAGGGGCCCTACAATGTTGTCAAGCTTACCTTCCTGACCTGTATTTTCTTCCACCCTGCTATACCTTTCAAAAACAGGGTAACAAAATGGAACAAGCATTCCTCTCCTCAAAACAAGTGATTTTTCCTTACCTTTTTCCTTCCATCTCATTTAATGGTGTCATAGATCCCCATGACAAAACCAAGGATTACAGCAGCAAATAATCTGAAAAGTCATTGTTCTCTAAAGAGGTGCACCTTGACATTTCTTCTGTACAGAGCTACCAGAAGCTGCCTCTTGCAAGCTCATCTAGTTTCTTCCAAAGATGACAGGACTGGAGGACTGGCTGGCTGTCCTGTTCTCTCAAAATGGAAGCTGCAGAGCCATAGGCCACTTCCCAAAGTGTTCTCCTTAGACCATGTCTCACTTGCAGCTAAATTCTGAGGTCTTACAGGACAGATGAGCCTTGGATCAATAAAAATCACAGAGAGGTGGCTTTCAACATAATACTGGCCCAGAACAGCAGCAGCCCATATTATATAAGCATGAAGCATAAGCCAAGTTAATAATTTGGCTCAGGGGGATGATGAGTCCCATATTACTGGGACTGATATTAAAATAGGCAAGTAGAGGATCTTGCTTGAACCCAATTAAGAGAATTTTAATAGTTCAAGTACACATTTAGGTGTATGCATAATGGTGAACTATTTAGCTCCATACTATTGCGAACAAAATGACAGGAAAACACTGTGCTGGTTTCAACTAGTAAATATGATTTCACAGAAATCAATCCTGTAATAAAATACTTAAGAAAACTAGTCTGGTGATCAACTAAAACTGCAGACTGCAAGCCTCATAATATTCTGATTAAGATCAAGCACTGTGCATACATACAAAAAATAGCTCACATATGTGAAGAACTTACAGATAACTCCAAGCAGTGTTTTCAGGGGGATTCATCAATTTGTGCTGTTTCTAATGCGTTTTCCCTTACGTGCATCTTATGCCACCCTCTTTCAGTTTTCAGGAAGTAAACACAAAAATTGAGGCAGACTAAGAAGATCAATGGAGGCAACACCAATATTAGCATAACTGTAACCTATAATTACCACACAGGTGGTCACATCTTGAGTCAGGGCTGTTCAAACAGACTTCAGGTTAAATATTAGCTCATGGATTTAACTTACCTACAGACTGGAGACGGTATTCTGAAAGACAACTGCAACACTGAAAATGTGCAATGGGTACAGCAGACATAAGGAACTCCGCATTAAAAACTGTAAGACCTAATGTTATCATGGGGTGTATACAAAGGGAAACTACTATTTTCCTGTAACGACACCGATGAGACTGACCTGGTCACTGTGGTCTGAATTTGTTCAAACTGGAGTGCAAGAATAAGATAGGAAAGAAATTTTTTAGTAGCTAAGATAATACTTCTCAGTGAGAGGCCTGAACAATGCACTGCATTCAGTTTGTTGAATTAACACCTGAGAAGCAGCCTGCTCTGACAATTCTTTCGTAGCAGACTGAAATCAGATAACTGAAATAGTAGTCACCTAGTCAGCCTGCTCCATCTTCTCAAACAATACCAAATTATGCTTCTTCTGCTTCAAAAGCAGAAGCATAAGAACTACACATGAAACAGCTTCTAAACCACTGATTTTCAGTCAGGCATGCAAGGCTCAATGGAAAGAACTAAAAATTATTTAAACTGTGATATCTAAGATGACAGAATAAGTGACTACTCTTTATTACCTTAATGAGAAAATAGTACATGATTACTTCTGTACAGAAGTGTAGAACAGAAGCGTTATTAACAAAATTTAATTTGCATTTTGGGGATAGTTTTCCACAGTTCACTCTTGATCTCAAATACTGTACAGTATACACTGTAGCAGCACATGACAGAGATGAGATGCATTCAAATTCACCAGGACCAATTTTCCACCTCTCCTAAGGAGGCGTAAGCTGCATTTCTAACTAAAGAAGACAGGGAGTTGCTAGTGAAAATTAAAATTTCACAGGCTGCAATATTTTAACAGTCAAAGGAAAGAAAATTGACTAGTGCAGATATGCAGTCTCAGAATACCTTAATTGCCTTGCCTGTACTCTGCATCAATTATCTCCCAGTCTGTTTTAAACCTACTACAGAGCTAGTCTTACTCTAGCACAGCTCCTCCATTTTCACCTGTTAGCATAACAGAATGCTTGCTAAAATGCACATTTCAGATGAATGTACATCTTCACTAATCAAGCGCAAGGGGAAGGACTGTGAAGTTCTTACATCTGAATCTATTGTTTCTTCATCTCTACTTGAAATTTTAGTAAACAATGATATCTCAGAGTGCATAAAGTACTTATCTTTTAAGATAAATAAGATAGCGTTCTTAAAAACAACAAAAAAAAGGCATAACACTAGTGCTTTGTTGTTTGCTCTAGTTCTATATTTGCCTAAAGGTACAATTCAAACATCTATTTAACTCAGCTGTCACTAACCCCCAACAGTCTTTTCTATTAACACAAGTTAAAATCAGCTGTAGCAATTTCAAGCATCTTTTAAAACTCACTGTAGAGCAAATACAGCATAAAGTCCTCAATTTTTTATCTTGTCTCTCTTGCACTCCTGTTTGATGTGGTTTGCTTGGGTTTTGGTGGGTTTTTTTTTAAGTATTCCATAGCTGCTCATTATATAGTACCTACAACAGCCACTGTTATAGTCCCCAAATCTCAGTTCCACCTATTCTTCCACCTGAATGCAAACTATTTAATTTAAAGACCCAGGAAAGACTTTTCCTCAACACTTAGCTTCTCTACAGCGTCAAACAGAAGAGATGACACCTTTGAAAAGCTAACAGAAGCCAGAAAAAGATGCCAGGCTACTCTCAATGAGATTGCTGCAGCAAGTCATCACAGAAAGAGACTAGCAACAAGATGTCTCCAACAGACAGGTGAGCATGGAAGGCAGGGGAAGAAAAGGGTAGCACATTTCTCAGGAATTAGCACTCTCAACAATCAACAGAAAGAAGAATTTTTACATTGCTGCTAACAGCTTTCCCACAAAAAAGAGAGGTCTTCTGCACAAAACAAGCAACACACCCGATTCTTCATTTCTGCAGGATCCTCCTTTTTCAGCCCTCTCACTCTCTTGTCTTTCCCAACCCCCCAGACTAGAATAAATTTCCTAATTAATATCTCACACAACTCTTCACAAAACATACAGTCTGACAACTGTTGCCTCTGCTATGAACGTCGATTTCAAAGGCTATGTGTGTGGAAACCTGCAATCAGCAGGTGATGTTCAGCTATGTGCTCGCCCATCTTGAGCTCCTTGACATCTAAACATCAGGAAAAGTGTTTATGCAAAGCCTGTAAGGTAGAGAAAACAAACACAACCCGAAGGACGTGTTACGGGAGTTAAGTACCTGTTACAGAAAGCAAACCAGCCCAACCTGTTGATAGGAGCTCAGTAATTCACAGGAATAGCTTACAAATTTTAATGCAGTAAAGGGATGGGAGTGCAGAAGGCACCAGAGTCATCCGACAAAAAAACTGAATGTTTCACCCAAGGACATAGAGACAGTGAATTCTGTTTAAGTATCTCCATAAAGATAAACAGCCCGTAATTACAGTATGAGCTGTCCAAAAGTACTCAAACCTGTTACAACAGGCTCCCAAGTGGGTGTTAATATCACTAGAAAAGCAGGGAAATCTAAATACAACAATGCTCCCTCCCGGTGAAGTACTGTTTAACCTTTTGCTAGGCCAGAGGACAAGGCCATGCCTACAGAAAGCAGTACCCAGTGGTTTTTACATTCAAAAGCTCACATACTCATATGAAAATTAACACCTGCCATCCTTAAACAGCAGCAATAAATGTGGAATTTCCAGATGAACAAGAGAGATTGGGAAGAGGGAATCTCTGCTTCCTTTAGACTGCAGGCCATCAGTCCATGCCACCAATAAGCTTTCCACAGAAACTTCCAATTCTTTTTTTCTGCTTCAGCAATTTCCACTGTTGTCCCTTCCCTCTCACCAGCACACACTAAAAACACAATTTTTAACCCAGAATTATTTAATCAAATTTCACCACATGGCTGCAGAGGCAATGTTAGACCCTCGAATTTAACTGAAGCTAGCTCAAATTAAGTAGTAATTAATTACACCATTCTCATTAGTCAGTCCTACTGCTACAAAATGCAGATCTCCTCCTAGAAAATGACCCTTGAATATCTAAACAAAGCTACCACTATCAGCTGCAATTTGAAGGCAAGCTTCCTTCAGAAGACTAAAAAGTAAAAATGTAACATCAAGTATTGTCAGGAGCCAGTCTCTCAAATAATGATGTCTTAAAACTTAAAGAAAATACACATCATTAGCAAGAACTGGAAAAAATTCATCTCAGTAACCTCCACTATTAGCTGGCTTACTCTCCTCTGCAGTTTTGCCCACAAGAAAATTTACACCTGACCTACCAAAGCCAAAATGAAAGGAAGACTGTAGCTGAAAAGACCCAAAAAACGTGGATATGCTTCAGGTTTTGGCAGATAATTAGCAAGTTTCACAGTTCCTGGGTTATCTACCTTTTGAAAAGCAAGGACCTGAAACATACCTGCCCCTGGGCTGAAAAGGACTTATTTTATTGAAGAGTAGTTTTTGTGCAAGCATTTCTGACATGCAGGAAGGAGAGGCTGCATTAACATCCTATTCACAGGGTTGCTGTAACAGGAGAATTTGGCAAGAATCTGGTAGATGGCAGAAAACTACAAGAAGGCAGAACCCTCTGTCAGACTGAATTTCAGTGATCACAGTATAAACAGTGATCAGAATCTGGAAAGGAGCCAGTAAACACTCCTAACCAGACATTCAGTTCTTCCTACAAAAATGATGATTCCATCACACAAAGGCTTTCAGAAATACCAAGCGTTCCACTTGAAACAACAAAACTGCAAGAAATCCAAATCATCTCTCTTTCCCTAACTCCCCACCAGGCTTGCTCACCCTCAGGGTCAATGTTTTCATAACATATCACTCACTGCCTTTCCCCATTTTGTGTGGCACCCTGCACTGACACACAGAACTTCAAACATTACTATCCTTTGCCTGACAACTCATCCTACAGAAATAAAGCTCCCAAAGGCAGACCAGGGGACACTAAAAGGTGTCCAAGCCAAAGGAAGCAACCGACAATAAGTATTTAAAATTCCATGCTTCAGAGAACATACTCAAATACACTGGGGGCTGGAGGGGTGGAAGTTGGGTTCTGCACCTATTTAACAATCAACATCCTGGGAAACACTATCATCATCAAGAAACACTCAAACCAGCATGACATATTAAGTCAGGTACCTTGACAGCATGTGCTTTTGTAGCTGACAGCAATGACTGTCTCCATCTTGTGCCACCTCCATGATTTGTCAGGATTTGCTCACTGTGCTTTGCCTCCAAAGGGTACCTCGTGAAACTGAAGACATCCATGCTGGGGTCCTGATGACTAGCTGTTAATCCAGGCATTGTTAAACAGAGGTCATTCCAACAGTCCTTTCCTGCTGGAAGGAGTCCAGAGGAGGCTGCAAAGATTATTAAAGGGCTGAAGTAGCTCTGTTCTGGAGCTAGGCTGAGAGAGTTGGGGGTGTTCAGCCGGGAAAACAGAAGGCTGCAAAGGGGAGACCTTAGAGCACCTTCCAGTGTCTGAAGCGGCTCCAGGAAAGATGGACTTTTTACAAGGGCATGGAGTGATAGGACAAGGGGTAATAGCTTTAAATTGGAAGAGGGAAGATTTCAGATTAGGTATTAGGAAGAAATTCTTCACTGCAGTGGTGAAATTGCCTAGGTTGCCCAGAGAAGCTGTGGCTGCCCCATGCCTGGAAGTGTTGAAGACCAGGCTGCATGGGGCTTAGAGCAACCTGGTCTACAGGACCCTGCCCATGTAGAGGGTTGACACCAGAAGATCTTAAGACACCTTCCAACCCAAACCATTCTATGATTCTGTATTACATGTGGTGCCTCCACATATAGATGCTTCCATTCACACCCATTAAGCCCTTAAATAACAACAGCATCACAGCAGAGGAAAAAGTGACCAGAGCAAAACAGCATTTCCCCTCCCCCCCCCAAAAAAGGGCCTACATAAGCCATCTGAAACAATGTATGAAGCTACCTATGGCTTAAAGGCTTCTGCAGTGCTCAGTACCTCAGTACTGCCAACAGCACAGGTATGACATCTTTGGAAAAATCATACTATTTATTTTACTGAAAGAAGAGGAATCTCATACTCCAGCACATCACTGCCTCTACATATAAATTTCAAGCATTTTTAGTACAACTACAATCACAGCCATGGCACACATTTTCAAGATCTGAAGAGCATACTTGCAGACAGCCTCAGCTGTACATTCATCCCATTCATCTGAGTAAAGACATTAGACAGCCACGCAAAAATCCCAAAAACTTCTCTAAAATAACTCATTCTACCAACTCTATAAATCAAGGAATCATTCAGGAGGATGGAAACACTCTCAGAGAGGTAACAACAACAAAGTGAAATAAGTCACATCAGGAGCATTCTCTTCTAGAAAAATAAATGGAAATTTAATACATTTCAATAGTTTGTGCAGGAAAAGACATGGCCTCTCAAATGAAGACCTAGGAAAACAAGTGCTCCCCATATCAAAAAGGTCCCAGAACGTTATTATTATCCAGAGACATTTTCAGTTCAAACATACCAAACAGCTAAGGATTAGGGAGTAGCATAAGCCAGGTTTCTCCCAACTATTGACGTACCCTCCCTGGCAAACATGCAGCGGAACTAAGGACAGTATTAATATTCTGGTGCTGAAAACCTTTCTTTTTCCCACCTGTTAGATTAATTATGAGGTTCCTCTTTGTTCCACTGACCCTGTTTGTCCAAAAGATTAGGCCTGAAGAGCCTTTTGTTGAGTACCACATGCACAGACATGAGGAAATTATCACACATGCAAAAATCTTTTTCAAGATATATTCAACCTTTCTATTGCCAAAGCTAACTGTCTTCACCACTTACCATTAGAAACTAAATATAAATTCTTGGAAGGTATAACATAACTGAAATTGTCATATTTCAAATTAAGTTGATTTCTTGCAACTAAGCAACACTCCACAGTAGTGCTATCAGGCTGCTAGGTGACAACTACTCACTTCGGTTATTTTGGGCTGCTCTCTCTTGTATTACATAAAATATTCCTTCAGAAACCACCATCCAAACAGCAAAACCCTGGTCTTTGCACTGAATTCTGTGCAAACAGATGTTTCTTTCCTACTGGTCCACCTGCCTTTCACTAGTGTTTCCAGTGAGTCATAAAGCAAGGATTCAGAATGAAGCAAAGATTGTGGTATTGCACCATCATCCTCCCCCCTCTCTCCACCCACTTCTCAGAAAAACACAGTTCTGAATGTGCATTCCAAAATACTTCCAGTCCAGACAGCCACTCCCTGCCAGCTGCATGCGGTCATCAACCAAACAGTACAGGATCTATAGAGAAGTATCTCCTCAAGTCCGAACAGGAGCTGATAAGAAGCCTCAGATGAAGTGGTAACAGCAGCTACCTCTACTCACAACTATTGATAATAGAATATTATCTATTGAATTTCATTGATAACAATCTATCATGGGACCTGTGATATACACAGATATACAGCAGAAGCGGAGAACAAAAAACCAAAACCACACACACACCAAGCCCCAAAAAAGCAACAGACCACCCAAAACCAGTACCTGACCCAATTTACAAGCAAGAATAAAATGGAAATAGAAGGAACTCGACTGAACTCCACAGACTGCAAATACCACTTTTCCCTCAGAATTCTCCAAGAGGTAGCATGTTAACTACACAGTGTCAAAATTCACAAGAAATTTCCATGTATCTAATTTGCAGCTTAATTTAAGCAGGATTTAAATAAGATATTCTGCATGCAACTTGCTTATCTGGAGCACACTGAGAACTGAATAAAAGAAAGTGAGAAAGCCTCATCCTGCATTTCTCCAGTTGCCCTGCTGGAACCTAATTCTCAAGTGCAGCCCTGTTCTTGACAGAGGCTCATAAAACATGTATTATAACTAAACTACCTCAGCTTTTCCAAGTTCAGGTTAGTAAGAAAATGGACAAATGCAATTTTTTTCCTTTCTGAAAAATAGCTTATTTCCAACAAAGAATCCTCTTTGCTATCTCTGTGTAAAAGAGGAACTACCACATTGACTTCACAAGCAGATTTAAGCTGCGTTGTACCATTGTAAATGGTTATCTTCAAACAAGAGCTCCTTCAACAACTGGTACCTACACCTTTACAGACGATGATGAACTGGCTTTACAAAGCCACTCGCAGAATAAGCTCTACAGAACCTCCCACCTAGCACTAACTCTAGATGTGTTCAATCTGTCCAGATAGAGGAGTCCTTTCCATATTCTTCCTCTTCATTCTTCTGAGCACCCTACACCTGTTTAAGCAGATCTTGGATGACTGCATCAAATTTGAAGAGACCATTATTTGAGGAGACCTATCCAAAGTAAAAGTGGAAAACCTAAAAAGATGAAGACAGAATCTTTCTTTAAACCATAGCTTTATTCTAAGAAACAAAATTTAACTGGGTCACCTGGCAAGCAATTTAGGTTGGTTTTTTGAGGTTTTTTTAAGGCACAAACAAGTCATCATAGTACAAAAATTTCCTCCACTTTAAAGAGAGAGAGCATGCAGGACAGAGAGGAGAAAGTAATTCTTACGGAAAAGCAACTGATTGAAAAGACCCTTCAGACTTTACCACACAGGCATAAAACATTAATTTCTCTTAATTATATCATCAGATTGCTTTAAACCATCTTCCAGTCCGTCAGAAAGTAGAGGATTACCACAAGATCACTGTCAGCATGCTTCAATCCCAAACAGATTAAATCAACAAAATAGAAAAAGCAGCATCTTCTTCTTGCTCAGTAGGAACCAACTTTTACAAGAAACTCCAAAAACCAGAAAAACACCCACAGGGGCTGATTCCATCCTGATGCATACAGAAAGAAACACACTGCTCACCTTTCCCAGTGGAAGCTACACAGTCACTGGAAGCCTCAATATCTGGGCACTAGTATGCTTACACCATGCTAGGGTATGACTCAAAATAAAAATATTTCCTACTATCCTAGTAGGATATGCTTTTTCTACTATCCTAGAGGAAAAGCATGGTACAATGACCCAGCAAGCCAAATAAGGGAATCAAGAGAGCCAACATTCTAGTTTCCAACTTGGAGAACCCAAAATATTCCACAGTGAAATACAAAGTTTGAAGAAGTGTTTGCCAAATTGGTAAGCACTAATTTTGTTTTGAAAATGATACAATACCCCAAGTAACCCACACAGCAAAAAAGGGTATAACAGAACACAGATGAAGAATATTATAGTGCACCAGCCTGACTTCTAGATAAGGACCACAAAAAACAACTTCTTTTGGGTTGCTTCTATTCAGATAAGTACACACTTACCCTTCTGTAAGCACACACTGCCACATCACAACAGAACACTTAGTTTTATCTGTACCACCACAGCTTTTCTGTACAGACTGCTGTGATTTGCAGACAGAAAAAAAGAAAAAAAAAACCACCAGAAAAACCCAGTCAAGCACAAAATACCACATTTGAACTATTAGGCAACACTTATTAGAAAAAATTGTTACTTTTTTATTCAAGAAAGAGGTATTTCATCCAACCATAGCACAGGAAACACTCTATTCACAATCATTGTTTAGCTCCCATTTTCATTGCAATGTCTTTCACAATCTTGAGCACACTCTACCTCACTTTCTCTGTTTCACAAAACTGTTGCACATTAGTAGCTGAGGTCAAAAATTGTTAAATAATAGAAGAGCAACAGCTCAAGAGAAAAAAAAAACAAACAAAAACAAACAAAAAATACCACACCACAAAAAACAGCAGGCTGAAATACTGTTAAACAAGTACAAGTAATTGGCATTCCTCTGAAAATGCCTCTGATGTACTCTCCTAAGCAGACAGATACTCCAAACAACTTCAAAAAATACTCAAAGCTACTGCACAAGTGCTGTTACTTCAGACAGGTAAAAAATCCAGGTATTTCTGGATTTTTCATTTCATGAAATTAGGTGCTACTCAGTTTTCATCTTACCTTTCTCTGGTAACATTTACAGAAAAATTAAAAACAAAACAGAACAAAACCAAACAAAAAGCCCACACACTTCTGCTGCTAGGTTCCCTATTTGTTGCTTGGTTAAAAGGATAGTAAACTTCTGCCAATGCTGACACAATGCACATCAGCATGATCCTATTCACATCATTTTCGTGCTTTTATCTGAAAATCTCTCACCATGAAAAAAGATTATAAACCCTTCTATCCATACCCACAGCTCTGAGGCACTGTAATCAACAGCACAAGCAAAATGTTACAGTATAAAGTCACACATTATGTCTTGGCTGCACTACTGGCAAAGTCAAATACAGAAAATCTCAGACCAAGAACAGCAATTTCAAATACAATGATCTCATACACTTCCAGTTTCGTCACTTTTGTTAAATAAATTCCTTTCCAACAATGCAGCCAAAAGCCCTTCTTTTGTCCTGTATTAATAATAATAAAAAAAGTTAAAACACAACTTACAAAAACATTGCTCAGTGAGGAAAACAATTCTTGCAAACAGACGATGAACTCAAGCCTTTCTGCTCTCACTTGTGCATTATTAATAACTATCTATTTATTTATTATTAGTAATTAACAATTAATTATTAAACTAAGGAGTCTGCTCCTTTCCCTATGATCATTAATCTTTAACTACTATGCAAAGAGGTATGGCTTCAGTTACGGTTATTCCCACTCACATGGCCCAGGCTGCCCAGAGAAGCTGTGGTTGCCCCCTCCTTGTAAGTGTTCAGGACCAGGCTGGATAGGGCTTGGAGCATCTTGGGCAGGTGGGAGGTATCCTTGCCCATGGCAGGGCTTTGGAACTAGGTGATTCCTAAGGTCCCTTCCAACCCAAGCCAGTCTGTGATTCTATCATCCTATGACATGCATGAACAGACTGTAGACCACTACACAAACATGGACTGAACGTTGGAAAATGGGTATTTGAAACTCTGTAAGCACACCTTCCACTTAAAAAGTAAGTGCCCTGACTGCCAATATGAGTACAAGGCAGGCTGTAACATCACTACTTGCATTTTGAGAGACACAGCTGTTGCTTCATTTTTCACAAAACATTGGCAACCACAAGGCATTACTTGAAACATCTGAAGGTTCATTTTGAAACAAAACAGCGAAAACATCTTGTTTCTAACAAGGTGCAGCAAAAACAAATAACCAGCTGCTCATCCTCCTCAGTACTACAACAATATTGCAATTCTGGACATGGAACTGAGCAGAAAATACCTTTGAAAGCATTTACTCTGAGGCCAATGACAGAAAGAGCCCTCAAGTAGTGGATCTGGGGTTCCTTCATGCATGGATACTAACTGCAGAACAACTCGCCTCTCCCTGTCACCCAGCATTTGATCCTAAAGACTTTAGATTCAAATGGGAGGAGTTATTCTGGCATGTAGTCAGACTGTTCTCACTACTCCAAACCTCATCCAATTCTGCATGGACAGAATATTATCCGCTAGTAACTAAGCAGCCTCCACAAATCTGTAGTAGTGACAATTGTTATAAAACACCTAAAAGACTACAGCATAAACTGAGTGCTCCATGCCCCTTTAAAATAGTACTATACATTCTTGGTATACATTCTTTAAACTATTAAAATCCTGAAATTAAGGTCTTCTTTAAACTCCTGTACAAACTCAGCATTTCCCCCCCAGTAAATTCACTACTTCAGAACATCTCTGTCTTGCTTGGGAAAACATACTCAGGTTTATCCAAAATCCATCATTCAGCCAGCAGAAGAGAAAGTTTTCTGGCTCTTGATCCATATCAACTTTCGAAGAACAAAGGCAGACTGCGTATTAAGTGAGCCATAACAAAACATCCTCTTGACCATTTAGAACATGTTTTTACACATGCTCCATACTTCTCTACTGCTTCAGAAGTTATTTTCCGTGGCACACACATTGGCCAGTTTGCCTAGACCTCAGTGGGAACATGGAAAGTGTAGGCTCACAATACACCTGCTGACTAATGACAAAATGCTCATGATCCAGTTCCTGACTAATTACAAAATACAAACTGAAACACTGGCCTTACTTTCTGAAGTGCTGGGGGAAGCACGAGTCACAAACACAAATGCTACCTCCCCTCTTTCATCTTATTCTCGAAAAATTGTCTCTACCTCAACTTCAAAATTAATTTTAAATTCCCAGTTTAAAAATTCAATTTATACAAAGGCATTAAAAGATCTATCCTAAAGGCAAGCAGTAGACAAACTGGTCTGTATCACTCCTATTCTTCACAAACAGCATGCAGGATTGAATGCTCACAAAAATACTTTTAAAATACCTACTGTAAGACTCCAGACATTCAATTTTAATATTATTTTTCCTTTGTTAACAGATACATAGCATCTACTGTGTTATGATCATGCTTCTGTTAATCATCTGAATGAAGAAATACAGCATGTTTACATGTTCATTAAACATGGAAATGACACAAGAACTGTGCACATGCTGAGGACAGAAATAAGATCAAAATTATTTCAACCTATGAAACAAAGATCAGGAAAATTCAAATTCAGCAGGATCAAGTATGACACTTAGGAAAAGATGAAAGACTGCACAAACACAGGACAAACTTGAACAGCACAACTAACCTTCAAGGAAAAAGGCAACAACTCAGATAAACTCTACTGTATCATACCAGTATAAGAATGTGGGTAGGGTACCATGCTGTAATGCACGATACCACCAAATCTATCAAGGGACATAAAATAATCCCGGTGCTCTTCTAGGTATGCATACTCGCATACCATTTGAAAACATTTCTTTGTTATGTGTCCTGATTTGGGCCAGGATAAAGGTAATTTTCTGTCTTGTACTTTTGCTTTCAGCTAAGTCTCTTGTAAGTAGCTGCACTTGCTGAAATTAGCAGCACGTTTCTCAGTATCTGCTTCTATTTATCATTACTGTTTCCTTAAAGCTGTGTAGTTTAGCTTTCAATCCATAAGTCTCTCTCCATTATTCTCTCTTCTTTCTTTATGAGGGAGGAGAGGGTGATTAATAGAGAGCATCTGTTATTCAGTTTAATTGCCGTACCAGTGTTAAACCGTGACAGTTATGGCAGTGCTCTTCCAGAAAGGCATGGAGTGAGCAGAGAGAAGTCTGAACAATCCAGGGAAAAGTAATACAGATCTATTAAATATGACTAACAAAGAAATATGCAAGAATTAGGTTTTCAGTGTAAGAGAAGGTAAGCACAAGTGAAAAACACAGTTACAATTTAAATATCTGTCAGGTTGTAGTTACTAGGAAGAGAATAACCTGTTCTTCACTTCCATTGATAAGTAGCAAGGCAATGTTGCATCAAGACAGAAAACAGGGAGAACCCATCCAGTGCTAGGAATACTGGAGCACTAGAAACACAGAGTCTTTGTCACAAGAAGCCTTTAAGAACTTCTCAGATAAGCACCGCAGGAGCTGCTAGTTTTTTGCTTGGTGGGTTTTTTTGTTTGGTGTTTTGTTTTTTTAAACTAATCTATATGGCCAGAAAGAAACACAGACAAGAAGTAAACTGCATCCCATTTATCCACTTATTCTTACCTCTTTGCTTCCTCCAGATGACAAAGGTATTCATAGGCTACATTCTGGCGTCTTCTTTCATCCATTTCCTCTGCTGTTAATCTCTCATTATCCAAGACAGCTGAAAAAGGTCAAATCACACTCTTAGATTGTTGAAGATTGAATGTAACTGAACAGGCATACCAAAAATCAGATCCAGTCTTTCCCACAGAATCTCATCACAGGTTTTAGCTGGTTCAGAACATACCTGTTTCACAAACTTACCATCTTCCCTCTCAGATTTTTCAACTTGACTGTGATCCTACTTTTTTCACCTGCAATTTCTTACAGTTACCTACAGAGGGGTGCTACAGCCCCGCTCTTTTCATGCCTAAGGCTGAATACTGCACCTATGGTCTCAAAAAAAACCAAACACACCACAACCCAAATTGTTTTAGGTTATACAGACCAAGTTGGCAAATAAGAAATGTCTCACACTATTAATAATCTCAAGTTGTCTTACAGCTAAAATAGCTTCGACAAAAACATGCGAGTGATGAGCTACCAACTACATCTCCTGGGATCAAACAAGATCCTGGTTCAAACTTCAACAGGTCTCTGAGACACGGCAAAAGCACCTTTCTGATGATTCCAACCCCACCTGAAGCTACACGAGATGAAAACTGTCCCAAACCATGGGGCAAAGCCTACCAGGAAGCAAAAATTCCCTCGAACTCCCCAGTTCGATCCTCCCTTCTGCCCCTAACCGAGCACAGGCCCCCTGCCCTGCGCTCCACGTGCTGCCCGCCCCGCCCGGCACCGCCCGCTCCGGACGGCGGTCTCTTACGACATCTCCCAGTCGCAGCAACCCGTTCTTCCCCACCTTTGCTCATTTTTGACGTGGCACCGTAGCACAAACGAGCACGTTTCGCGGACACCTTGCACCAAAGCCTTCTCCCGCACAGCAACAGTGAGGAGACGGAGGTGCCCGACAGGAATGTGCATTCCGCCCGGTACGTCAGGTGCCGACACCAGCGGGACGGAGGGCGGCAGTCGCTGGTCCCCCGCCGCGCCTCCTCCCCTCAGGGACACACACCCTCCCCCGGCAGACATCTTGGGCGAGGCACGGAGCCCGCCCGCGGGAGACGAAGGCGGGGGAGCCGCGGGGGAGCCCCTGCGCTGCCCACCCACTGCCCCCTCCCAGCGCTCTGCAGGAGCTAGGCTCGTAACGCCCAGGAGAGACGTGGAGCTTGGCCGAGCTCCCGCCCCTGCAGCGCCCACCCCGAGGGCCGCGCCCTGGGGCCCGCGCAGAGAACCTGCAGGGTCCACCCCGCCCGCGGACCCGTCCTGGAGCCAAGGCCCCCTGCAGACCTCCCCCCGCCCTGCTCGTAGCACCCCAGCACCAGCCCTGGGAGGGACGGGCAGCGGGGGCCGGTAAGGGCGTCACCAGGCAGGTCGCAGCTCGGCGGCCCCGCGGGTGCCCGTGCGCCGCGGTACTCACAGCCGTAGTGGGGCCGGGACATGGCTAGTCCGTCCACCTCCTCAGTCGCCATGGCGCTACGCAGGGCCCGACAGGGAGCAGAACAGGGCGCGGCCGTTCCTCTTCCTGTCGCCCGGGTGTGGCGGGGGCGGAGCCACCTCCCGCGCTCGCCGCTCCGCCCGCCCCAGCCGCGCCCTGGCCGCCTCCGCCACCTTCGTGTGGTGACGGAGCGGGGTTTTAGGCAGTCAGCCTCGCAGCCGGCATTACAGGGATACTTATTTTCCTCCAGTTTCAAAATTTGACCGATCGAACCTGTAAAAAATTATTCTTTTAAGTGTTTGGCGTTAATGTCGAATCACTAGGGGACAAGAGCTCCAAAAGTAAGTCTCTTATTTGAACTGCTGTTACCTGTTGCTTTGCAGATATTTATAGGCCACTTCCTTTGTGAGGAAGATTACTGTGAATGGTGTTAAAAAAAAAAACAAACACGTTTAGAGCTCCTGAACAATCTGAAGCTGTGGTTTTATAGTTACTAAAATAACCAGCTGCAAACTATCACTGAAACATAAGGTATCTCCAACCTCCTCAAGTTCTTCTCAAAACAGGATACTATATAGAGTTGTCACATACGCCCTTCCAAATTATTAGTCTTGCAGTTAAAAAAAAATAAATTAAAATAAATAAATAAATAAAAACACAGAAACCAATAGTTTGGGGGATAATAGTCCATTCAAACAGCCTTCCACTTGAAGGCAAGAACGTCAGTATAACTCAATAGCCACTGAGACTACTAAACAGGGTATTCTTTATTACAGCACTGAGTACATGGGGGCACTGCTCCTCCAAACACACACACCACTTGGCTATTCAGTTACACTTTTATCCTTACAGATAATACCTATGCATTACATTTCCATACAAGAAACAGGGTTATTCAAATAATCTCCCAGAAGTTATTAACTGTTATAAGATTCCACCCATTTCCACATGTGCACCGTCTCCTGGTGGTCGTGGGCAAGGTTTGTTGGGAGGAAGGTTTGAAGTCTTCTACTTTTAACCATCAGCCTTGAATTTTTGCACTTAGGCAAGAAATGCTGATGCAGCAAACCAGAACTATTTGAGTCTAGCTTTTCTCTAAGCTTGTCAGCATCAGCTCCTGTATTGCTCAACTGCAATAAATCAGAGGTATCCTGCCTCAGGATGCCCTGCCTGGCCATTTCATTGTTCCTGTGTTAGCAAGTTTTAACCCTTTGCATCACACTGAATAACTGTTCACATGTATCCTTGTTTCTGGCAAAAAAAAGCCTGAACATGGAGTAGGATCTGCTATCTGCTGTAGATCTGCTATCTGTCCCATTTAGCCCCAACAATTTTAAGCCATCACTTTTCTCCATAGCTGTCATATCCAAACTAGGGCAATAGCACACATGAAACTTAGCTGAAATAACTTAATCTATTGCCATTCTGTGTCTTAGCATCCTTCACTATGATGATTCATCTCATCCTTATTGGTTTTATCTTGGTGCTTTTTTTTTTTTTTTTTTGTACTCCACATGCATAGCCAGCCATGACCTTTCCCTTTAAACTCCAGTTATCCTGGAAAAGCTGAGCTCTTATCTTCTATGTGGGTAATAAGATTTAGATTCCTATTAATTTTTGCATTACCTGGTTTAGCAACCTTTCCTGTGCCCAGAAGCTCACAATGCCCTGTAGGAATCCAGATGAAGCTGTCTCAATTAAGTGTGTATGTATATATATTATATATATATGTATGTGTGTATATATGTATTATATGTATGTGTGTGTGTGTGTATATGTATTATATATATGTGTGTGTGTGTATGTATATATCCACATATATAAAAGACTCCTGCTCCTCATATACTTGATGATACTGTTTTGTACACCGTAGCATTTTAGACTATGGAGTGATAACAGCTGCAGTTGCTAGCATCAGATCAAAATCTTAGTAGTCAAATAAGTTACTGACCTGGTCTTAAAGAAACACAGAGACTCAGACAAACACCCTCCCCCCCATCCCTCAATGCTAGTTCATAACTTAATCTCAGCACTAGCCCAGGTAACTCCCACAGCCCAGATCCGCAGGGAATTTTGCATGAAGCTCTGGAGAAACTGCAAGGGAAACAACTGCACACTTGGGGCAAGAGAACACAGACCTTCCCGTTCCACATGCACCATTCCACATGTTCCTTCCATTGCACCAGCCAAGCCAGGCAGGAAAAAGGGAAGTCTGGCTTTCAAAATGTGTCCCTTCAATTCTCTAGCTTCCAGAGTCTGCTTTTGCATCCTGACCTTGCTTCAAGTAGCCCAGCAACTGCCTAGGATACAGCCCTGTGTGCACACTATCTGCAGGGTTCCCTGTGAAGCCCATGTCTTGGACAGTTCTGCTGTAAGTCATGACATCATGTAGAGCATAGCAGCAGGCTGCTGAAATAGCAGGAGTTCTTATGCTTTGGAAGCAAGTTAAGTTAGCGATCTCCCCCCCTGAGTGCTCATGATAAACTCTTCTCCTTCCCCCATGACACTGTAACACAGGCATGCTCTGCACTAGCCAAAGGCTCTTGAGCTGGAAAAACACACACTTGTCCCCACACGCTGGGTACAGTTTCTCTTGATGAACCTGTAAGCCCCAAGGAAACCCCACAGCTACCTGGAAAAAACAGAACAAACCAAACAAAAATTCTGTAATTAAACTCTCTGCAGTACATACTGTCTTTTTATCCACTGTGGAATGCTGTTCTGTTTTCTCTGTGCTCCAGTGTAGACTACCTAAAAAGACACTTGGGGAACCAATAAAGTCATTTAAGCCCAGAGCAGGCCACAATATTGAGCTGGAAGCAAGTTAGTAGTAATGAGCCAAATTACAGATTGTAAAGCAAAGACACAATGAGATATATAGTCTGACCAGTTCTGAAATACCAGCCACATGCCAAACACCCTGCATCAAACCCACAACTTTCACCATCAAAGCAGGACTCCAATGATGCAAAAGCCACCCAATCTCTATTTAAGTTGCTTTAATGGTTAATTGCAATCTTGCTTCTAGTATGGTTCACTTGCAGCAATTGACTGCCTTCCACAGAAATCAGGTCTCCCCACAATGCCTGCCTTCAACAAAGGAAAGATCCTTCTGGTCCAGTCAAATTTTACACCCCATTTACTCCTGCCCCATTCATAAGGAAGACACTTGGGATGTTCCATTACTTTGTGAAGGACTATTGCTGTAAGCTTAGTTTCTGGCAGCAGATTACTATGTTTCAATTCAAAATTTGTCTAATAGATAAAATATGTAATGTTTACATTAATAAAGTTATTACATTAATAGTACTGTACAAAGACACCACTCAATTACATATTTAGTCTTTATAGGCTAAACTTTTTTCAGTCAATTATTGAGCTCATTACTACTTCCTATAAGCCATCTACAGCATACTTAGCTTTATAATCTACTGAAAACAGTATTTAAATCCAGCATTAATCAAAGCACATCTGTAAGCACAGAACTTTGGCCCACAGCATGGAACCAAACCAGAGCCTTTTACCAACAAGGGAAGAAGCCACTAAAAAACTTCAACAATGCAAGATTGAAGCCACTGAACCTCAAAAACAGCTTCCTAAAAGCAGGGATAGTACACAGCCAGGTGCATACAGTAGTATTTGTGTCAATTACAAACTAACACCTAGCCAAATTCATCAGTAGTTATTCAGACAGTAGCTTTGTCAATATGAAAAGGGTACTTTTATTACAGAATTACATGACAGAACAATACTCTTTTGGTTCCTAAGTTGCATATAGAGATAGCTGTAGAAAGCAAACACATACGTGTCAGAGAGATTCCATTAAAAGAAAAATATCTTTAGAAAATGTGGCAATATACTATAAGTTATTAATCACTGTAAATGCTGAACAGTTCTCCTTCCTACATTTCAGACCTCATTGTGAAAAGCTGACCGTGTTTACAATCGACAGTTTAACAGATACCTATTCTATGACACTTAACACTAATTACTTCTAAACGGGTAAGTGCAAAAATACACATGAAAAAAACCACTGCCAAAAAAAGAACATAAAAAGGACATTGCTAAAACCTAGTTTATTAGATAACTCCGCAATTTTGAAAGTGGGCAGTTTTGATTAGAAGACTACCTCGGTTAAGAGAGAAAGTAAGGAAACTGAGACTATACAATAAATATATATAGTATTTATTATAATTTAATAAGTGGAGAAAAGTAGCTGACACTGGTAAAAAACTGACAATATAAGAAACAGAAACTCGGTAA
This sequence comes from Calypte anna, assembly GCF_003957555.1. NCBI lineage: Eukaryota > Metazoa > Chordata > Aves > Apodiformes > Trochilidae > Calypte > Calypte anna. The sequence continues at coordinate 21,755,478 of NC_044256.1, read as the reverse complement.
GGAAAACCAAAAACCAACCTAGAAGGCTGGGGTTTTGCTGCTGTCCCGGAAGGGACCTTCCAGAGCAGTGCCTGCCACCACAGCCACCCACGTAACTCAACCCTATCCAAGCAAACTCCAGGGGCCGCCGAGGGCGCGGCCACCCTTCTCAGCGACCTGGCGCCCGCGCCCCTGCCCGCCCTGGCCTCGCCCAGTTGCTGTCTGGACGGAGGAGACTCCGTCCCCTCACACACGATCTGCTGCACCCCACCCACCGCAGCCGCCCCTTGCGCCCCAGGCGCCCCTGGCCCCACCCCCCTTCCCGGCAGGCCCCGCGCGCCTTCCGGCAGCGCGCGCGGCCGGCGGGGCACAATGATCCACGAGCTGCTGCTGGCACTGAGCGGGTACCCGGGCGCCGCCTTCACCTGGAGCAAGCGCGGCGGCCTGCAGGTACTGCCCTCACCCCACCCAAGGACCCCGGACCCCGCCCCCGCCGGGCCGCCCCACCCCACACTCACCGCCGTTTCCCCCCCCTCAGGTTTCTCAGGAACTGCCGTTCCTCCATCCTAGCGAGACCAGCGTTCTGAACCGGCTCTGCCGCCTTGGCACCGACTACATCCGCTTCGCCGAATTCGTAGAGCAGTACACGGGACACGTACAGCAGCAGGTGGGGCCGCCGATCCCTTCTGGTTCTCCTCAGTGCCTGGGTGCCGGCCCGGCCGAGCCGCTCCCAGCTCGCGGGCTCTGCAGCGCGTATCCGCAGCAGCACGAACGCGCTTTCCCGAGCAGAGCTCCGGGAGTCTGCCTGATGCAGATAAGGCAGGATGCGGAACTGCGAAAGATGGACTAAATGTAAAATCTGCTTCATGGGGAAGCTTACTGTCATAACTGCAGTAGTGCCTGGTCACTGCAGACGGGCCAGGATTTGCACAGAACTCTCATTCCCATGCTGTATCGAGTTCTTATGGCATGTGAGGAGTGTTCAGATCCAAAAGCCATATATAAGTACAAGGAAGCACTGAAGATAACAGTGGTTCCCAGCAATCGCATATGTCCACAAAACAGCTGCATGTAACTCTGCTCAAGTAACTCCTTGTAACAAATTCCTGGCCTTTTCCTGGGGACTTTTTGGTGGGGGAAGCTTCATGTCAACAGTTGGACCACTGTCCGCCAGCGTAACACTGCACAGAAGCTCCATTACTGTTTAGAACTAAGCTGCAAAGTTGATGTAGATTTTATTGTTTGGTTTCAGGATCATCATCCATCTCAGCAAAACCAAAGTGGATTACATGGCATTTATTTGCGAGCCTTCTGCACAGGTCTTGATTCGGTGCTGCAGCCGTATCGACAAGCACTACTTGACCTAGAACAAGAGGTAAAGGACAGAAACTTGAAACAAGAGCCTGTCCTGCTGCTGGCAGATTGTGGAAAAGTTAGTATTGCTGCAATTAATATGCTAAGCACTAGGAGCTAAAGAGGAGAGGAGGTATTTTCATATTAGATATGTCTTCCAAATTTTTCCTGTGAGGTGCCATTGTAAATGACTTTTCATTCTAATAAGCATGGAGACCCCTCTACCTTCATTTCAGTAAGTGCCCCCTTCTGACACAAACCCAGTACTGTCTCAGACTATATTGTGACTTTTTTCCAGTTGTAAAGGATTTGATTTATCTCTGCTAGATTAGCAGCTGGTGTATCTTGGGTAGCATCACCATCCAGTGGTTGTTACAGCATCAAATGGCACACAGCCCAAAAGTATGTGAGGGGAAAAAAAAAAAAAGCTGTGGGAACTAAAGGCTTAGAATATAGAGACAAACAAGTTTTTTCACTTATGCATACAGTATTTTAATTTTCATTAATTGTTTTGTTGTTCTTACAGTTTCTGGCTGACCCGCATCTTTCAATCTCACATGTTAATTATTCCTTGGACCAGGTATGTTGTGTTAGTAAAAAGGTGGTGGTCTTTGGTTACTCTTACAACTCCTCTAGTCTAGTAAGAAAGAGGGTGAGATAAATAAGGGTTAGTCTGTGATGCTATGCCATCTCTTTTTAACACCACCACATTTGTAGTCCCTTAATCAAGCTCAGAGGATCGCTTGCACTGTGATGCAAAGTTAGGTCCTCCAGCTTCACTACTGCATACTCTTCACTGGCTGTGTTTAGCCTGAACTGCAGCTGGAATACACCTTGGTCCAGTGGAGGGAGAACATTCTTCCTAAAGATCTTTATGTCATGTTTCTAATTTGTGGGGAAAGCCAGATGATAGCTTCACTAAATTATTGTAATTGGTCGTTGTCCACACTTACTTGAGCATAGTTTTTCTCTTTCCCTTGCATAGCAACTTAATTCAATATTTTGCTCTCCTTGATTCTGCAGTTTCAGTTACTCTTCCCATCTGTGATGGTCATGGTGGAACAGATCAAGGCTCAGAAGGTACAGTAAAAATGTAGCTATTTTTTTTCTTAACAAGTTTTCTCTTCAGCCATAAAATTCTTTCTGCCCTCATCCCGGACCTTTAACACTACAAAAAAGTGTGGTTTCAGTAATGGGTGCTATGTTGAATAATTATTTTTCAAATCCATTTATACTGGACTGGACTTGACTTGGATCAGTATGATTTTTGAATACTTGCATTTTATAGTCTCAGCACAATTCATAGTATAAGGTGCTGCTTCATGAGTTTCTTCATTTCTGCTCCTGCTTTCTCCCACTGTCATCTAAAAATACAGGGAAGAAAAGGCAGAACCTAGTGTTTTCAGAATTCAGAGGAGATGCTTACTTTTTTAAGGGAAGGAAACTTTTTGAGAAATTTGGGTGTAGAGCCATACATAGGCCTCTTCACTACATGGATCATGTTACATCTTTTTTTCTGTAATTTGTGCAACTTGTTAAGGCATATTCTTATTAGCCAAAAGCATAGTAGTGTTTAAATGTCTCAAAGGTCAGTACAGATCCAAACAACAGACCTAGTCTAACTGTGTTTTCTTTCTGCAGATCCATGGATGTCAGATATTAGAGACAGTCCACAAACATAGCTGTGGGGGGCTGCCTCCTGTTCGCAGTGCTCTTGAAAAGTAAGTAGATACAGTAAAGATACCATTTTGTTCTTCTGTAGGTAGTGTCAAAGTGTTAATCTCACTTGTGAGAACCGAAAATGCCAGGCAGGCTTACATGATACACAGGTAGGAGTAGCATGCAGGGAAAACTGTCACAGTCCTTCCTAATTTATCTAAAGCAGGCTTATGGCAGGAATTTTGCCTTTCTCTGTGTTTTAGACTTAGGGGATGAGGAAGGTGCAGACCCTGTGCTTTTTCTTCTAAGGTCTACGTGAACTTCTGCATATGGTAGAACTGTTACTGTTTTTTGATCCTTAAAATGATAAATGTCACTGGGTGAACGTTGCTAGATTTGTATGTCCTTGAGGAGAAAGTCAGATACTTATTGAGTAGAAACAGAAGGACTGGAAAGCCATTACAAATTTGCTTGTACTTTTGGTATCCCAACAGATCTCTGTATTCAGATGGTATGTTCATTTCGCAAAGCGATTGTTCCACCTACCTCTGTTTAAAATAAGTACATAAACAGATAAAATTCACATTAGCCACTTAGCATTTGCCATATTGCCTGGCTGCCTAACTCAGCTCTCCAGAATGAAGTACAGTGATGTTTTGACTCACTATCTGTTTCTCTTGACACCAGGATTCTGGCTGTGTGTCATGGAGTCATGTATAAGCAGCTGTCTGCCTGGATGCTGCATGGGTTGCTCCTAGACCAACATGAAGAGTTCTTTATCAAACAGGGCCCCTCTTCTGGGAATGTCCCTAGCCAACCCGAAGAAGATGACGATGACCTAGGAATTGGGGGACTTACAGGAAAACAGCTACGAGAACTGCAGGACCTGGTAAGACTGCAAATCGTAGCTTGGCACTCTTTGGTCCTTAGGAAAATGAAGAAGAAATAGATTGTCTTCTGCTTCAGCACAAGCTGTGTTAGACTGAGACTTGGCAGGCTGGCACATCCACAGAAGAATGTAATGGGTTGCAGCTATGCATTAGGGGCAGAGACATACCATTTGGTACAGCTGGATAATCTCAGGGCAGAAAGCCCAGTAGATAGAATCTTTGTAGACACGGATGTCAAGTAGTTGAAACTGCTGTACTCACCCTGCTCCTGACTGACTCTTCTGATTCCTTACCGTTAACTCTGATCTGCTCAACAAAGGCATCAGTGGTGTGAGCAATCACAAGGGAAAGAGTGTGGAGAGTTGGGTGGTGACTTGGATTGTTGACCTTTCTATTGGCAACTGTGTCAGATACCTTGCACAACTATCTGTTGTGCAAATGTTACTTAACAGGGTAATGCTATTTGACAGCACGTGGGAATACATGCTATGCAAGACTTAAGAGGATGCCAAGAACTTGTCCAGGGTGCCAAATTAAGGAAGGAAGCAACCTGCCAGTGTACTGGTGACATAGTAACTCCTCATGTAGGTGGCATACTACTAGAGTGCCCTTGTACAAAGTGGCTATTATTTCACTATATTGAGTAGAGGAAGAATGTGAAAATGGATGAGTCTTCTGGATCCATGGTGGAAAATGTAGGCATCAAGAAGATCACACAAAGAGAGCCTAACTTTTCTTCAGTATTATTGGCTTAGTGTCAGCAGTTCTTCGTCAGAGAGTAAAACCAGAAATCCTGAGTTTTGATGGGATGTACTGATAAAGTACTTGCATTTCCTCATCTAAAAGCATCAAAAGAATCTTAAGAATTACCAAGCTATGAACATTAGTATACAAACTTGGACTAAAATATCCTTCTAAAATGAAGAATTCTGTAGATACCAAGCATTCTCAAAAAAATTTTAGCTCAGTTTTGGTTGTTTTAACAATAGACTAACAAATCTAATTCTCCAGTAACAAGAAAGCCAAATGAACTAGTCAGTATTGCTGCTGAGAAGGAAAATCTTGCCTCTCTAGATGGAGGTTTTTTAATAAATATATTCAGAAAAAAAGTTAATGTGTACTGTTTTAAACACCTTTTGGAGGAACTGAGAAAAATCACCTAATTTATGCTAGCAAGCCTACAGATCTTTAGCCTATGTGCTCACTAGTGGAGGTATTTACACTTCGCCTGCATCACAAGTGTTCTAGCAGTGTTAAAACATATACTGTTGGGTTGTAAGGGACGATTATTTTTTTGTACTGTTAATTAACATTGTTAGGGCTGCAAAAACGTACCGTAATGCAATTACAACAGACCTTCCTTTTGCTGATGAAACATTATTCTTTGAGAGAGCCAATTTGCTGCTATTCTACAAAAGTTTAACTTTGCTTTTTCCCACATCCTCTCCCCTCTCTGATGAAAGCAACATCTTCTCTAGGGAGATTTAGTATAAAAAGTGTGCAGAAGTTTGCAGGCTTACTCAAATGATGCAGATCATGTTTGCCACCTTTTTACTTACTTCCAGTGTTCCTAGATTCCTCCCTTGTTTTTATATACCTGTTCTTTTTTCCTCAAACTTTTTTTTTCTTGATTTCATTTCCCTGGGGTCTCTAACAGCGCTTGATTGAGGAGGAGAACATGTTAGCTCCATCTCTAAAACAGTTTTCTCTGCGAGTAGAAATGCTGCCTTCATACATTCCTGTCCGAGTTGCTGAGAAAATCCTTTTTGTGGGAGAATCTGTACAGATGTTCGAAAATCAAAATGTGAACCTGACCAGAAAAGGTAAGGAACATCTTTCTTGCAGCCTTTGCTCAGTTATGAGTGACTGACAAGTATCTTCCAAAATGCTGTATTGAAAAATTCCTCAAGTCACTGACTGTTAGCTTCGTGACATATGGATGGTTGTGCCAGGACAAAACTGTGGTCCCAGCATTCTACTTCTGATTGATTTGAAGGTAGCTGTGTAAGAACAGAATGAGTTAACAATTAGACTTCCCAAACATTGTCTCCAAGTTTCCAGCTTGGAGGTCACTGTCTGATTTTCTTTGTATAAATAAAGCAATTGCAAAGGCTTTGCTTTCTTTTCAGTTTGCATCCCTGTCCCTGAAGGGTACAGACAGGCACAAGGACACATTTGGTCTGAATTTGTATGTTGCAGAATGACATCACAGGGTTAAAACACATTCACAAACATAAGAGATTAATTCTAGCGTGGTACCAAAGGTTGCCATGGAAGATGAATTATCAAGGTAGAGCCTTTAAAACAACAACAGAGACACAATTCCAGATGATGGTTCTCTTTAAGAGCCTGGTAATTTTCCATTGGAGACAGTCTTGGAAATCCATTACTACACCAGTTGAGGAGGACTGCTGTAGAGGTTATTTCTTGACCTTATCTATGCAAAAGTACTCATAATTTGAGCAACATTGCAGAAAACAGAAGACCAATTAAACTGGATTGTTTTCTTGCTGTAGGAGAAGCGAGGTGAAAAGAAATTGGTCTTCAACCTGTGTTGGTTCAAAAAAAATAAATCCCCCATCTCAAGATGTAGGATAGACTTGAAAGGGGCAGGCAGAGAACCAAACTAAGTGGTTAATTTGGCAGAAAAGCTATAAGTTCAAAGATCTAGCTTAGTCCTAAGAAAAGGGCTGTTAGTGGCAATCATTTACATATAAAGTATTTTGGGTTTTTACTGATAGCACATCACTGCCATGTTAAGTGTCTATATTGTACTGTCCTTGTACCTTGGTACTTGTACTTTGAGGCCTCCTCAACTTCACATTCCTCACTAGACAGGAGATGGGGCTGCCCGGACAGCTCTTCTGCCACATAGTGCTGGAAGGGATCTGCACTTCTCCAGATGGTACTCCTTTTTGTTGTCCAAAACACTGTTCTTACAGGCTCCATCCTAAAAAACCAGGAGGATACTTTCGCAGCAGAGCTACATCGACTCAAGCAGCAACCACTCTTCAGTTTGGTGGACTTTGAATCAGTGGTTGACTGGATACGAAGCACTGTTGCTGAGGTAAGGATCCTAGGAAGGAGAATGACTTTACAGGCTGAGGAGTTCTTCAGTTGTGTGAATGACTGGGAGAAAGAAGGGGGCTCTGCAGAGTCAGTGACTGAGCGCTACAGGAAGCCTTCATGTTCTTATGGGGCTCATAGCTTCATGTTACCCCAACTTCTAATGACAACCATACTTTCAGCATAACAGGTGGCATCTCACTGGAAAAGTTGTTTGCTTTGGCTATTTTGAATATTTTGGTTTTTCTTTGTTGCTTTTTTTAATGAGCCTGGAACCGGAGAAGATAAATAGGTTAGAGAAGTGAAACAAAGCAGGGGTGGAGCTGATTTCACAGGAGTTTTTGTCATGGGTCTCCATGTATCTTGTGAAAATATATAAAAAGCATTCTAAATAGAAGCTTAAGGGTGTTCTCTTATGCATTTTATAGCATTTTATATAGGTGCTTTTTTGTATGCATCACAAGTATTTTAAGATAGCTACTGTTGTCACTGAATGGGTTTAGATAAATCTGAGGGGAGTTTTCTTTTTATTTGTTTGGTTTTTGTTTCCTCACTAGCATCTCTGGAAACTGATGGTAGAGGAATCAGATTTACTAGGACAACTGAAGGTAATATAACTCCTAGCTTGTTTTTACTAAAGCAGCTTAATTTTTTTCTTTCTTCTTTTTTAATGGCTTTTTCCTATTAAATACCTTACTATCTTAGAGTCTGCATTTTCTTCTTTAAGGAAAATCTGTTTTCATTTTCCAGGAACCAAGAATGAGCACAGGGTGATAGAAATTGGTGAAAAAGAGAGTTAGAGGGGTATGTGTATGTGGTTTTGTGATTTGCATTCTGAAGCAAAGGCAGCATAGACATTTTGGGCACTGGATAAAAATCATTGCTCTCCATCTGTGTTTTGAAATGGCAGAAGCTGTGCAAGCAATAGTAAAAACTGATTCTATCAGCTAGGATGCTTAAATTTTCTGCTCAGTTTTTGATATGCCTATGTACAAAAAACCCTATCTTCACAGATTATAAAAGACTTCTACCTTTTGGGAAGAGGTGAGCTGTTTCAGGCCTTCATTGATACTGCACAACACATGTTAAAAACACCACCTACGGCTGTAACTGAACATGGTGAGTGTTGCTTATTCACTTACCCAAGTATCCTCACTGTGGTGTAAGGGGAACATGATGAGCCAGGTCCAGTACAGAACAGCTCTGTCATATCCTCTAAATTATGTCCTTCGTTTTGAAACAACAGCACTTGTAAATTAGAACGTCTCACAGAGTGGGCAAAAGTAACGTCGCAGATTTTTAGGTGGCATGTTTCTGTCCATATTTGAAACTGGAATGAAATGGAAACAGTACAAATAGTGTCACTATTGTCTTTTATGGCCAAGCAAAAATAATAAATTAGTGCAAAATTAGCACTAGCTGCATCATCTTGTGTTGGTTACTGTGCTCTCTTGTTGTCAGATGTCAACGTTGCGTTTCAGCAGTCTGCTCATAAGGTGCTTTTAGATGATGACAACCTCCTTCCCCTTCTTCACTTAACCATTGAGTATCACGGAAAGGAGCACAAAGGTATCTACTTGCATGTTTGGTAGTGAGTTAAGATAGGAGATGATGAGCTTTTTCTCAAGTCCTATTACCCTCCTCTCAAGTTAAAGAAATATTAACTTTGTTCCCTGTGTGATGGCCTAGCCTGGTTTAGCTCCTCTTATTCTGTTCTTTCCCCTTTTATTCCTTGCCACAATTGTAAAAGAGGACTTAATTTAGGACCTCATTTTTTTTCAGATACTTGTCAGACTCGTGAAGGGCCTTCCCGGGAGTTATCTCCACGTGAGGCCCCCACATCTGGATGGGCAGCTCTGGGCCTTTACTACAAAGTTCAATGGCCACTGCACATTCTCTTTACTCCTGCTGTTCTGGAGAAGTAAGTACTAGGTGTGGTCTCTATATATTCATTTATAGGTTCCCTGATCTCAAGCACACACTAATGTGTCAGGGTATATATTTTTTCTCTCTCTGGAGAGAAAGGAGAACAAACTTGCTCCTTGAACTTTAAATTACTCTTTCCACTTACTGATATTGAGGTTACTTGTTTTAAAGCCAGTAAAACCTGCAACATGCTGACAGATCTGCACTATTTTACCAACCGTGCTACTTTAACAAAACATTGTCAGCTCTTTCCTCCTTACAGTGAAATTAACTTTGTTTTTTAGGTCAGTAACCAATACAAGCAGAAAACTGTTACTCTGAGATTGACCATCACCTGACCTAACCTCCCTGTTGCTAGGCAACCCATTTCTTTATTCAGTCTTGGATTGTTATGTTCTCCAGTACCTGCATCCAGGGAAGATTTTAATCTTAAAACAAATTGTGGGTTTTAATTGTAGGTACAATGTTGTGTTCAAATACCTGCTGAGTGTGCGACGAGTCCAGGCTGAGCTACAGCACTGCTGGGCTCTCCAGATGCAACGCAAACACCTGAAATCTAACAGAACTGATGCCATAAAGTGGCGTCTGAGGGACCACATGGCTTTCCTTGTGGACAATCTTCAGTATTATCTGCAGGTCAGGATTATAAAGAAAGGTAAACTGTATCAGTTAATTAGAAACTGGCAGAAATTCATGGAGGGAGCACTGAACTCCTTTTTTTAGGGTTCAGATTCCTTGTACCTTAAGGAAATCAGAGTTTCCTTCAGAACAAGTCTAGAAGTTTCTCTGAGTTCCCAGCCTTACTGCTACAGTTATAAAGTTTTTGGACTTGTGAATTTGTAAATGTTAATGGAAATGCAAGAGCTCTGGCTCTCCAGTGTTACTCATCATTTGTGAGAAGCCACAGGCATCTCTGAAGTCGCATAATTAAGATACTGTCCTGGCTTCTTCCCTTGCCCCTTTAAGTGAACTCCAGTTTGATTTCACAAATTATCTGGGGTTTTTTTGTTTTGTTTCTTTGTTAAGAATTGAAAGAAGCCGTATTCCGATCATTTGAACTAAGACGAGACTTTTCAAGTGTAAACACCAGTTACTAGTAGAGCTTGATTTTGTGAGAATTGCATATAATTCAGTTAATTGCCATAACAGATGAACGGAGAGGGCCTGGCTTTCTAAATTCCCCACAGTCATCTGGCTGAGCTTTTGCACTGTAGTCATTGCTCTGAGATTCCAGACAGTAACTCCCAAAATTTGGAGATGACTGCGATCAAATACCTGTTTACACGCCAGTTATATACTCTCTCAATAATCACAGAAAGTGACTGTTTCCCTTTCTACTTAGATAATACACTGAGGTATCAAAAATTGTTCTCCCTCCCCCCATTATGTACTACTGTTGTAGATAATTCCCCATTCAGGAAGCAGAGAGGTGGTGATCCTCAAGTAAGATCCTAAAGTAAGAGCAGCAATAAGGAAAGGAAGTTTCTTATATAAAACTTCTGGATGGCCTGAAGTACTACCATTCCTGAAGGTACTCATGAGATTTCTTCACATACTCACCAGGTGGATGTCCTGGAATCACAGTTCTCACAGCTTCTGCAGCAGATAAATGCCACACGAGACTTTGAGAGTATACGACTCGCTCATGATCATTTCTTAAGTAATCTGTTGGCTCAGTCTTTCATCCTCCTAAAGCCTGTAAGTTGGTCTCTTTTTTACCACTTTTTGCAAATTCTCTAACTGCCCTGAGAAACATACCTTTTAGAACAAACTCTCTCTTTTAAAACAGATCAGTGATAATCTGCAGAGCACAGACTACAATTCTAGGAATAAAGCAAGTATAAGCTAGAAAATATAGCTGAATTATCACTTAATTTATGGTTGGTGAGTGTGGATGTTGAATTCCTGGCAGCATCATTAAATCAGGATTACTCTAGTGTTCAGTTAACCTTATTAATTTAAATTTTGTTGCTTTTTCTTCATAGGCAATTTTTATTAAGGAAGTACTAATTAGCACAGTGCTAGGAGCTGTATTCCTGAAATGCATTAGATTAGGAAAAATTCCTTCTCTTGTTTATCTTTTAGATGATAATAGTTGAGGTGTTCCTAAGTGGACTTTAAGGGTGATTTTTAGTGTTGTTTTAGTCAAAAGAGATGTTAACAGTGTTGCCGGTATTATTAAACATGTAGTCTCTCAACAACATCCCAAAAGAGGCTTGGTATCAATGAAACAGTGATACCACAGATCTTGTGTGTTTCATTATTTTGCTCAGTCTGTGAGGCTACAGCATAAAGGTGGCAGCCCACTAATCATCCAGCCCCGGATGTAGATGCACCTAATATTTAAGTCCTTCCACAAGAAACCTTAGAAAATACTACAGGTGCTTTAAACATCATCTTTACTAGAAAAGCATGGTAACAGCAAAATCTTGAATGATTAATACTGAAACATCTCAGGTCCTAAGACCAGCTTTCCTTGGTTTTGAATTGTTTAAACTAATGTCTTGTACTTTTTATCACATGCAGGTTTTCCACTGCTTAACTGAAATTCTGGATCTTTGTCACAGCTTTTGTTCTCTGGTCAGTCAGAATCTGGGGCCATTGGATGAACGGGGTGCTGCACAACTAGGTATTTTGGTGAAGGTGAATCTATGCTTATATGGAACTTCTTCTCGCATGGAAACATTTACCTGAGCACCCATCTTGGTTTTAACAGCTGTAGAACAGAAGTTAGTTTAAGCTAAGACATACAATATGAGTGCTTGTAATTATTTTAATTTATCGACTGTGTCTAAGTCAAAAAGTCTGTGTGCACAGGGAGGAGGAATGTGGGCAAATACGTAAAAATTATCCTAATGGAATAAAAAGGAATTAAATACCAGCCTATGCCTCTACCCCTCCTTTTGGATACCCAACATATAGTAACTGACAGCTTACCTTAAAATCATTACTTCTCTTGCAGCGATTATTTTCTTCAGGCTGTTAAAGGGTGGTTTAGGTAGGAACAGAGATGAAAGGCTTGCTTGAGTACTCAGAACTGACTTCTTCTAATTTTCAGGGATTCAGTCGTCAGTCATCACTTCTTTTCAAGATTCTTTCTAGTGTTCGCAACCATCAGATAAACTCTGATTTAGCTCAACTGCTGCTACGCTTGGATTATAACAAATACTACACCCAGGCTGGAGGAACCTTGGGCAGGTAGGAATATCTTCAGGATTGCTTGTAAGCATTACCCTGAGGTACCTGCTTATAACCATTAGCTTGAGGAACCTGAAGTACAAAATCTAAGCAATATAAAATGTTTTTTTAATTGTGTAAGCCAAAATAATTAGAAGCAAAGTGTTGATAAATACTATGACAGAAAAGTAAAACAGCAGCGTGAGTTTATTTTTTGCTTTCATGCGTTTTTCCCCTTCAGGTTTGTTTCACCATGAAGCTGAACTAGCTGCTAGTTCATATTGGCTGAAAAATGCAGATGTGGGTCAGTAAAGGTCAGTTCCTTTCAACATATAGTTAATACTATAACTTTCCCTTGCAGTTTTGGTGTTTAAGCACTAAGATCTTCAGCCTGTGACCAACAACACATCAAGCACTGGAGACTGATGCTCTTAGAGAGTCTGCCATCATCTGAATTTTTCTTTGTACCTGGCTCCTGCCTGGTGAGCAAATGTATGAGGAGGAGTTGGCAGGAAGTGCCATTTACATGAGGCTGTCCAGTAATTGGAGAAAGCTAATCCATTTTTTCTGAACTAGTAAAAACATGCTTTCTGCAGCCTTGCATGTACTTAAAACGCTTCTAGGGAGTCAGTCTGTGCCTTTTCAGAAAGTGGGAAAAAAACCCAAGAATTATGTCTTGATTCTTCATTTGTACTTTGACCTTTCCAGTTGGAGTGTGGAGGAGGTAGTCTTGTTCATGACTGAATGCGGTTTTGGCTGCATTCAGAAGGTCCATTTGTGCAGTAAACTGATTCACCCTACAACACCATGCCTGCTAATCAAATACGCACCTCTAGGTAAATAAAGCAACTGCAACAGCAGTTTGAGGTAACAGGAGGAGGGGGAAGGAATAGATTTTAAGAATCTCTTGCCATGCAGTGCACTGTTTTGGCATATCTGTATAGGTAAAGAAGCCACTAGTGATGTCATGTGCTTTCTTTAGAAAACACATTACATGTGTGCTAAAAATATGCACGTCAAACAGAAATAGAAACTTTGCACTAATCAAAGTACAAAGCTCTCTCTGCTGGCAGAAAAGTGTCCTAGAATGAAACAAAGAAGAAAATGAACTAGGATGCCAGCTCTGAATGTACTGTTTTAATTCAAGACTATTTTTATTTGGAATGCTACTAGTGACTATGCTGAACCCAAATAAAAACCATCTGGTCATACAATTATGTGGAATAGTGTCAATGTCTGTCCCCAAGTGCAAAAGGACTAGAGTAGCACAGCATCCTATTTAAATTAAAAGCAGTGTCTGGGAAGTATTTCCTTCATGTTTCTAAAATTTCCTGGCCTTGTGGTAATAGACAATCTTGCACTCCGTCCATGAAGACGAATGGCTGAAGAGAGCCCTCCAGTGCCACTGGGGTGTGGCATCAAGTTTCCCAGTTTGAACACAAAGGCTGCTTGGAAACCAGCTTTCCCCTCAAAGCCTTGGTATTTTCACAGTACCTGAAGCTGCAGGTCTCGCAGGAGTTACAGTGTCCTTCAGGGAAAAAAAAAATCCTCTGCTCACTGAGACACAGTAACAACAGCAAGCAAGTGTAAGGCCTGGCATCTTCAATGCACTACAGCTATTCATGGTCGGACTGTGCCTGACACAAGTTTAAAGTCCTGGGACCATGAAAAAGGCTTGAAAACAGGAGAAAGGGTGTTAAAGTTTAGCTGTGGAATTTACAGACCAACACAGTCAGGTGACCTAGCAAATGACAGAAGGAAAGATAAACATCTAGAAAGACTTAACACTTCTGAAGCATGGGACTAAAGACTAAAGGAGGCTGGATGGAGGCCTAGAGATACTTCTAGGCTATGAGAATTGTTAAGTGAAGAGCTGCTGAACTCTGGCTTGTTCTTATGCCAGCTGGCCACTTCCTCTGAAGTGCCTGGTTGTGAATGCAGCCCCATTACCATATAAACGAAGATACACAGCACTTACATATTGTTTGCACCTCTGTGTCCCAGCAGTTCAGTTGTCCTAGGTCACTACATCTATATATCTACTTAGGTAGTGCCAGCCTGCACTAAGGCAGGTCAATACCTATAAAGGCACAACAGGAAAAAAGAGGTAGTCAAAACTCACTTCAGCAACATCTTGATTAAATTAATGGAAAATAAGAACATTAAGCTGGAGAACATGTGCTATTATTCCAGTCAACCCAAGTGCTGCTGCCCTGAACCTAATCATAGGGTATTCACCTCTGTAAATACAGGTTGCCTGTTGAGAACACCTTTCCCTTTATAAACTTTGTTTTGAGGTCAGCCTTCACTGAAAGAATATAGTGCTGTTCAGCTCAGAAAAATGTAACTTTTTTTTCCCTCCTTGCCTTTCTCTTAGGGCATAGCCCTGGAATAAGCTTAGATAAATGAGGAGTCCCAGCAGCTACCACAAGAGATTGAACATTTATTTAATCATAAAAGTCCAGCAGATAAAACTATATACAATAATCCATGCACGTTGTTCAATTACACAAACATTTAAAACCTGATTAAAACACAGTCTGCAAAACAGCAGGGCAAAGTTTTCATTTACTGGGGGACATAGTCATATCTGTATTTTGGATGTTTGTTGTAGCCTACTCTCTCCCCAGCAATAAGGCTCTGGATCACCCACTCTTGCGAAACAACAGGCAACCGTAAAGCTTCTGCACACTTCAACACACCAGCTGGGCAGGAAAAATCAGTCACCACCACGTCATAAATACCCAAAGCAATATCTGCACGGGAGAAAAGACAGGCATCTGTCAGATGATGTTCTCTGCAGCAGATCAACCTGTTCCACCATGGAATTTGCCTTCCATGTCCTCTCATTCATAGGCAGTGAATTCTCCTGGTAAAAGTTAAGGCACGCCCCACAGCAACACTACACCTTGCAAGTAAAAGATTCCCTCTAGTCCTGACAGAAACTAGCAGAAAACCAGTAGCCAAGATTACAGGCAGGGCTAGATAACCATAAATGCTGACCACAGGGTGTAAGTACTAGTTAGTGCCTGCATCCTATATGGAGGGGGAGAGACAGATGAGTTCAGAAGGACAAGGAAGCAGCTTTAGTGGCCTTCAGAAGGTCTAGGAGCACTTCTTGCCTATTTCTCCCTTTTGACACAGGCTGGAAGCCGACAGCTTGTGTCTGGAATTGCTGCAGCATCTCCCCTGGAAGGCAAGTCTTTAATCCTCTAAATGACATTTAAGCAGCGAGCTAGTGTCCTTTGCCTTGCTTTCTGCTTATAGACACCTCCATAGGCCATCCTAAATGGTTTTAAACTGTACCAGAGACCACAGTGGCACGGGATTCCCAACCAGTAGGCCTGAGAAACTATTCAATGATTACCTTTGTTGTGAGCATTTGAGTAATGCTGTTTAACTGACGCTGCACCCCCTGTCATGAGGATTTCAGACCACAGATCCAGGAAGTTCTGCTGCTGGTCTGACACCAGGAGAACCTTCAGGTTATGGAATGGGTTTTCTCGTGGATGCCTGCAGAATAAAAAGAAATGCAGACTGCTAAAAATATCCAGTAGTCTGAGACTTTGAGACCATTACCTGCTTCTTTCAGTCACCTGATTGGCTTTTATATTTATTTTTTATATTTATTTTTATTATTTATATTGGTTCTTTTAATATCTTGCATACAATGACCTGCTCTCTTGCCACCCCTCTTGAAATTCCTAGAACAATTAGTCTCTGTTTACAGATAGCACAACAGACTAGACAACATTGGTAGGGTGTGTGTGCAGCAGCCTAAGTCCAAAACTAGGCAAAGCTCTACCTCAATCCTGAACCACTTTTTCTGTGCATATCCAAAATACCTCCACTTAGACAGGGCTGAGTAGGCAGGAATCAGAGATTTACAAACAGCTTTTGTCCACACATCACCTTGCCTAAGGAGTCTGACCAGATATTTGTTCCCTAAAAACAGACTTACTGGGTTAAACAACAGAAAACGCAGAAGCTGGCTTCAAAACATAACAAAGGAAAAGGAAATTACAGTAGCATTACTCTCCCTTGTCCATTTCAGAGCAATTACAGAAGTCAGGCAAGTGTGTGGGAAACCTTGTCTGAATTCAGTCTTCCTCAAGAGGAGATTGACATCTCTCTCACTTCCCAGGAGACTGTCTTTACTGTGTATGTAGCATCCAAACATACCTTGGCATTAGAAGTCACTGTAAATCCAAGAAAAGAGATAGAAGTGCTGTTCCTATATGGAAGGGAAAGCATGGGGAGGAGTACTAGGGACACCTTCAGCACTTGAAGTACTGAAGAGCATCCTAAGGATAACAATTCTCTCTGATTAAGTCTTTGACCTGTGGTCCCAAATCACATTTGTCTATCACTTACCATTCTAGCAATTTTTGCTCCTGGAGGCTATAACCAGCTGGCAAAAGGTAATTTCGATAATTCTGAAGCTGGTTAGCATGACAGCTGTCATGGACCCAGATATGAGACACACAAGGGATGCCCCTGGCAAGGCACAGCAGATATTTCCGAGTTCGGCAATGCTGGTCCGCAATTAACAGACACTGATATGCTGCGTTACACTTCAGGGGAGATAGAGAGATAAAAAGGCATATAAACAGGAGACAATGCTTGCAAAAAAAACCCAGAAGTTACACTACTGCTACATACTTTAAAGAAGCAACTGAAACCCTGATTTTCACAGCCATATGATGTGAAACGTGAATTAGGTAAACATATTCTGTATCTGCAATAGTCACCCATTCCAAGCTATTTAGTTCCCAGGCAAACTCTACCTACTAGTCTTTGTATCATAATTATCTCTTCCAGTTCAAAGGAGAAGATTCATCTTTTAGTTTGACTCAGTAAGTCACTACAGAAAACACTGCACACTCAGGCAAGACAGATGCTCTGTGAATAATTTATCCTGTCTATTAAAAATCTAATTTTAAAGTAAAGATGACACTAAATGAAATTACTTGTCTATTTAGATCTGGTGAGGGAAGAGCTCTATCTCTAAGTGTTCTGAGGCACAGACTGTAGCAAGACCACACCTGGAGTACTGCATCCACTCCTAGGTTCTGCAGCACAACAATTTAAGACAAGGCCAAGGGCCACTAAGATATTTAGGCACTGGAACATGTGGCATACAAGAAGAGGCTGAGAGAGCTGAGCATACTTAAAGGTCAAAAAGCGAAGGCCTGGGTGAGCAATCAATTAACATTCATAACAGATAGGAGGGCACACAAAAGGTGGAGGCAAACTCTTATCAGTGTTATCCACTAAAAGGACAAGCAGCATCAGGTACAAATTGAAATGCAGGAAATTCCATTTTTTTTTTTTTCCTTGGTTTTTCTTTTAATCAGGAGTGGTCAAATACAGGATTAAATTGGCCAGAGAGTTGTGGAGTTTCCATCCTTGAGGATACAAAAAAACCCCAACTGGACAAGGACCTAAGCAATCTGCTCTATTTGATTCTGCTTTCAGCGGGGGGTTGGACAAGATGAGCCAAAGAAATTCATTCCAGTCTCAACTGCTCTGTGCTGTTGTTCTAGATTAGTAAGCAAACCCTTACCTGTGTTTCATTGAAGTCTTCCAGGATATAGCCAGCTCCTGCCCTCAGCTGCTGTGCTATGTAACGTTTGTCATATGGAGTCATCGGTAAAAATTCTGCAGCAGAAAAAGGAAGTTCACTTTCTGGCTTTAACTATAATCTATCGTAAGTCCATACACTAAAGCCAAAGCATTCCACTTGGAAATGCAATGGGTAAGATCCGTCTCACCTTCTTCCTCCTCACTGCTCCCTGTAGGACCATCTGATGGCTTCTGATGATTCACCAATTTGTCAATAGGTGTTGCCATGGTGAGAAGAAAGGCATAGCCCAAAAAGAGGGTCTTATTGTGGGGTAGAAGTCCATGATGGTCCCCTAGTACTGGAGGATCTACCCCATCTGCACCTTCACATGTGCCTACAAACTCTCCGTCTCTCACAGCCCCTGCAGAGAGACAGAAACACCATGAGTCTGAAAAATCAGGTTCAACACAAAGACCCTGGGTAACATTTGGAATATGTTCAACTTCTGTTATTTTAGTAGAGGAGGAGACAGGGAGTGGCAGGATTGTGTTAGGATTATACTAGGATAGGTAGCAATCTTCTACCCTTCTGGCTGCAAAGAATCTTCAAACAGAAACCTGAATGGTACTAATGTTCACCAGTCTACCAACATCCTGGAACAACACTTAATGCTGTGAAGGATCCCTTTAACAGCTAGGCATTTCAGGACTAACTAAATAGATAAAAGAGACAAGAAAGGAGAGAGGCAAATCACAACACTGAAGTCAGAATGGTTCTAAAAGACAGTACTGAAAAGATGGCAGGTAAATACTCAGGCTATGCTAAAAATATCACTGGCTGCTGAATGCATCCAAGGAGAATCAGCCTCAAATCCTGCAAAGCAAATAGTCTCATCTACATTTTGCTTTTGGGAAGCAAAAAGATCAATTACAGAAATAGCTGAATGCAAGTTTAAGAGCAGAAACTCATGTTCTCACCAGGTTTCATTGCTGACTTGCGGCCACGTTTAGCTGGGGATCTCTCTTCTTCAGAAGCAACAAGTTTCCTTTTCCCAGACAATGTGCCAGGTGGGACACGGGGACTCTCCTGCCCTTTACAAGTGGGAGTTGTGCTGCTGCTGGAAGTGCTGGGAGAGCCAAGGTTACCACGTCGCCTCCGCTTCCCTTCCACAAGATTATCTGTAGTGCAGTATGCAGAGATTGTCACCAAGTGTCATCTAGTTCCATGAGCTTTCACCCACCCTGTATGTACAGATTTGGCTAAACTCAGCACCACCTAGAAGGTACACACTACCACCCTCTGACAGAAGAGCAAAGATATCTCACTTCTGTCTCTTTATTCTCAAACCCTGTCTCTTTTCCTCCCAGTACTGCTGAAGAGCTTGTATCATAGCAGCCATCCACACATGTAAATGAGTACAAGAAACAGAGCATCCTCCACAAACCAACGAATACCACTGAGTCCTTCTGAGTCTCTCTTGCTCTCTGAGCAAGACGAAAAACACGGGAAATATCTCAAAGATGCCATTATAAAATATCAAAAGCATTGCTGAACACCCAGAAAAACTTAAACATGACTAATTCGTATCAGGAACTAGAAGCATCTCAAAGGCACAAGCTGCAGACCACCACAGCCAGCAGGTCAACATCCCCTCCCCTTACCAAGACTGATGTCAGCTGCTTTGGCCAGAGGAGTGACAGGTTCATATGGACCTAGCCCAAACTGCTCCCGGAGTTTATTTCCTTGTTCCTGAGACAGGATGACAGATATTCGTTTGTACCACTTCCTCTGGCCTTCCTTTTCAATGCAATAGTAAAGCTCTCCAGAATCTTTCCGGTGTCCCTTCACCACACCTGACAAGACAGCAAAAAACTCCTGCTAACCAACCATACCCAGACTTCTTGGGTAAGGAGGAGCATCCATCTTCTACTGCATTCAGCTACTTAGAAAACCCAAGGATAGAGCTCAAGCACTGGTCTTACCTGCACTGAAGTAGTCATCCTCTGAGAGTGCAGTCACCTCAGTCTCCAGTGGGATAGGATCACAGAGTAAAATATCTTTTCCTAGCACATCACATTCATATCCATCATCAAAGAGCAACTTGTACTTTCCTGCCCCTACATCTTGGGTAATCG